>NC_042968.1:78435718-78525718 GCF_901001165.1 Salmo trutta
TGCATTAAGGATTTCACAGCTGTGATACTCACTGTCATTATATCCCCCTCTGCTTTGCTCCCTTCCACCATAGCACCCCACACCCACTCCTCCCCAAACTGCCTCTCTATGCAGTTTAGTGACGAGGAGACATTTTGTAGGACCAAGGTAGAAGATAAACAAGGATTTTAATGCTGTATGCAGCAATCTGTTAATGACCACTTAAACATGCATGTACATGAGTCATTTGCATGAATAATACTCAACCCCCTCCAACGCTCATTCTCTCCCTCACGCTCTCCCTCACGCTCTCCCTCTCTTCTGCCTCCCATATTTATCCTTCACACACAAATAGAATTGTTTGTTCGGCTAAATTAATATTGCAGCACTATTTCCCACTTTGCATCTGCTGATTTACTTTTGCAGCATTTGCTTCTAGGAAAGGAAATACTTCCCTCAAGGAACAAACACAAAACGACCAGAATTCTGGCCGTTTTAAAAAAATGTAGACAACTGATGGTGGATGAAAGTGCCTTTTTAGGAATTTTGATTAATGTTGGTCGTTTTATGTGGATTGAGTGTTAGTCTTATCCACTTTCTCTAGCAACACATTCACCCACACACTCCTATCTGCTGATCATAGTGTGTGGTTGGGGTAGAGGTGCTTCAGCGTAACGGGGAGTGGATTTGGTGATTTAAAAAAAAAAATTCAAATGGGTGGGTTAAAATGCTGGTCTAAGAGATTTTGTCAGGTTAAATCACCCTGTTTTTCTACTCAAATATCTAGTCGGGAATGGAAAAACCTTGGCTCTACATCTGAGAGGAAAAAGTCAAAGCACTCACTTAAAATCCTATTCTTTCTGGCCGTCTCAAAGCTGGGGTAGGGTTTTAGATGCAGGGGCAGAGAACAGCCAACCATGGTGAATGAGTTGGATGGTACGAGGTTAAATGAAATCAGGACTGGCTAAAAGAACTCTGAGCCTTTTTTTATTTTCTTATCCTACAACTTGGAGACCTTAGAGCTATTTCTGAGACGGGGAACTCCTGAACTGGTCTAAACTGCTCAACTTTATCCACAGCCAACCAGATCTGATATTAATGGGACTTGTCAGCAGAACATGACATATCTGACCTCTACGATGTGAACAGTGGTTGGTTGCAGAACTGCAGGTCAGTGGTTTGAGCACCGCTGGGCAGAGTTCACAATGTGTTTGTGTGAATTCACCAATCAGCACTTTTTAATTGGGCGAAATAGGGCACCAGTTTGCCTCTGGCAAGAAAAGGGGAAACTGCTGCATGCCCTTCTCTCACTATCTCCTCTCCCACTCCATCACACAACTCATGCTAATTGAGTTCAGAGGGCCTTTGTGGGTATGACTGTACACTACAGAGTAGTATTTAATATGACAAATGGCACCAATAGACATGTAGCCTATCTCTGTGAACTGGTTTATCTCAGAGCTCCTCCCCCAGCCACCTTCTCTGCCCCTCTTTCTCCCCATATCTCTCTTCCTCTCTCAGCTCGAAGACAAACTCATCTGTGTTAGCCGATAGGCTGCTTCCTGCCCTTCTCAAACAAACACATGATCACTGACTGGCATCTGATTGTCACAGTTTTCATATGATCCATTTTGATGCCTGATCTACTCAGCGGTTTGCAATTCAATGTCGAGTCATGCTGCTGTTGCGTAGCGGTTGATTTATTTACTGTAATTCATTCATTGTTTTATTTATCTTGTTGAAACAGAAGTCTCAGGTTGTAGTCAGTCTCTTACAGCATTAAAGCAGACTGTACTTTTTTTATTTTTTATACTTGTCATCACTCCCGTCTGCCCACACCGTAGGTGGCTTATCTTCTTCACCATGTGCTAGGTTCCTTGTGCAATCCACTTTGTGCTTTTAAATGTATGTCCTTGTCTTTTTTAAGAAATCTAGAATCATTGGTTGCTACATCCATTTCGGACATCAAAATAAATGATATACACCCATTCCACTCTATATTCTTCAAGAATCATTTTAAAATTGATTACATATTTTTTTCCCTCATCAATACCTCATAATGACAAAGGGGGAAAAGTTTTTTTGACATTTTTGCACATTTATTAAAATTAATTAACAGGTACCTTTTTTACAGAAATATTCAGCCCCTTTGCTATGAGACTCGAAATTGAGCTCAGGTGCCTCCTGTTTCCATTCATCATCCTTGATGTTTCTACAACTTGATTGGAGTCCACCTGTGGTAAATTCAATTGATTGGACATGATTTGGAAAGGCACACACCTGTCTAAATAAGGTCCCACAGTTGACAGTGCATATCTGAGCAAAAACCAAGCCATGAGGTCAAGGGAATTGTCTGTAGAGCTCTGAGACAGGATTGTGTCGAGGCACAGAACTGGGGAAGGGTACCAAAAAATGTATACAGCATTGAAGGTCCCCAAGAACACAGTGGTCTCCATTCTTAAATGATAAAGAGCAATCGGGGGAAAAGGGCCTTGGTCAGGGAGGTGACCAAGAACCCGGTGACAGAGCTCCAGCGCCTCTGTGGAGACAACCCTCTCTGCAGTACTCCACCCATCAGGCCTTTATAGTAGAGTGGCCAAACTAAATCCACTCCTCAGTAAAAGGCACATGACAGCCCGCTTGGAGTTTGCCAAAAGGCACCTAAAGACTCTGACCAAGAGAAACAAGATTCTCTGGTCTGATGAAACCAAGATTGAACACTTTGACCTGAATGCCAAGCGTCACATCTGGAGGAAACCTGGCACCATCCCTATGGTGAAGCATGGTGGTGGCAGCATCATGCTGTGGGGATGTTTATCAGTGGCATTGACTGGGAGACTAGTCAGGATTGAGGAAACGATGAATGGACCAAAGTACAAATCATTTTATTTGTCACGTGTTTAGCAAATGTTATTGCAGGTGTAGCGAAATGCTTGTGAGAGATCCTTGATGAGAACCTGCTCAGGACCTCAGACTGGGGCAAAGGTTCACCTTCCAACAGGACAACAACCCTAAGCACACAGCCAAGACAATGCAGGAGTGGCTTCGGGACAAGTCTCTGAATATCCTTGAGTGGCCCAGCCGGAGGCTGGAGTTGAACCCGATCGAACATCTCTGGAGAGACCTGAAAATAGTTGCGCAGCAACGCTCCCCATCCAACCTGACAGAGCTTGAGATTCTGCAGAGAAGAATGGGAAACAGTCCCCAAATACAGGTGTGCCAAGCTTGTAGCATCATACCCAAGAACACTTGAGGCTGTAATCGCTGCCGAAGGTGCTTCAACAAAGTACTGAGTAAAGGGTCTGAATACTTATGTAAATGTAATATTAAAGTTTATTTTTTATTTTTAATGAACTTGCACAAATTTCTAAACCTGTTTTTGCTTTGTCATTATGGGGTATTGTTTGTAGATTGAGGGAAAAATCCTATTTAATCCATTTTAGAGTAAGGCTTCAACAAAATGTGGAAATAGTCAAGGGGTCTGAATACTTTCCGAATGCACTGTAACCTAAATTCCTCGAGCTTAGTTCAACTGTTGTACCCCTTCAAAACCCCAAATATAAGCTTGTTTTACTCCAATATTTGTAAATAAATGTAAGCAAACCCTGTATAGCCTTAAAACATGGTTAAAACTATACATTTGATATCATGGTTGTTAGTCCTTGTATCCATACCTCTATGAATTTGAGTGGTTACATTTATCCAGGCCCGTCCCTAAGCTTTTTGGCTAAAACGGGCAGGGTGAACACTTTGTTTCAATTAAGGATTCTAGCTTTAAAGCCAAATGGCTTGTATATCTTTTACATCCACCATTTTGTCAGTTTCAGTCTTTGTTTCCATTATGTCCCTCTCTCCTCCTCCTCTCCTCCCTACACAACACTCTCCTCCAGGTCTCCAGCTTTGGCAGCCACTCTGGTGTTAGAGTTAGAGTTGGAGGTGTTGAAGGCGTGCAGGTAACCATGTGTGAGGGCAGGGGGCTGTTGGTCGCTGCCCATGCTGCTCGCTGAACTGGCCGTTGAGGCGCACTGGACCAGCATGCCGTGCACCGACTGGCTCCTCCTGGTCCATATCACACTCAGTCGCTTGGCATAGCTGTAGCAGGTTGTCGTGGTGATCTCGCCCACATCAAAGGAGCAGCTGCGTGTCCTCCCGAGTGGTGGACGATCGCCCCTCCTCCAGTCCTTCAACCGCCCCTCCTCCTCCCCCTGGGCCCAGGAGTCCAGGCTGCATCTGGAGCCCACCATTTTGTCCAAGTCGCTCTCCCTCTCCTCAGAGTGGCGCAGCTTGAGCTTGCCTGAGTGTCTCAGAGCCTTGTGAGCTCTGGGATGGGGTAAGGTCTGGGAGGTGTTGGCAGGGGAGTAGTACAGTGTCACTCTCTCACTCTCGGGGGTGAAAGGGGGGAATCTTTTCCCCCTCACGCCTACCTCCAGGCCCTGCTTCTCAGCCTTTCTCTCTCCACTGAGCTGGTCAGAGTCAAGTGTTGTCCTGGGCTTGTTCTTGGCTTGGGGTTTGGTTTTCGATGGCAGGGGCTTAGCCTTTTGGCCAAGAATGCCTTTGGGCAGAGCCACCATCATCACTCTCCCGTTCCCATTGGTCTGAGCGTAAACGTCCACTTCTCCCTTGGAGGGCAGGAAGTTGTCATGGTGATGGGCAGGGTAGTGACCCTCATCTCTGCAGTCTCCACAGACACGGTGCCTCACCATCATCGCCACGGTGAACACCAGCAGCATCACCACGATGACCCCACCCACCATGATTGTCAGTGTGCCGCCCAGGAAGTGCGCCTGCAGGGAACGGCACTCTGGGAAGTCCTCCTTGGTGCTGAACTGGGTGCAGCCCAGGACCTTGGTGGTGGCCAGGGTGGACAGCCCGTCGTCAAAGATGGCCAGGACACAAAGGCTGTAGTCGGCTCCAGACACAAGGTTCTTTAGCAGGAAAGCGTTGCTTGTAGGAGGCAGAATCCTAACAGACAGGGAAGGGGAGGGGGGGGTTGAGGAGTAATAAAAGAAAAAAGGATATTGAGTCATTTTCTGAGGAGAGAAAGAGGATCTCAGAGAGCAGCTAGGAGAGGGAGACGAATCAAATGAAATGCAATAAGCTACAGTACAACTCCTTAGTGCTAATGATGATGATGATGATGATGATGATGATGATGATGATGAGCAGCCAGCTAGAGGGAGGAGGAGTCAGATCTGCTCATTTGTTGTGGAAATGGTCTTATCAATAATACTCTGCTGTAGAGGGAGAAGGGCAATAGAAAGGGTGAGATTTGATATTCAGGGAAACGGGAGGCGGACTGAACATGGCGCCGGAGAACAAGGCTAACGTTTTACGTATTCCTAACCAATTTTTTTTGTTTGTTTTTTGTTTCTTTGTTAAACTTATTTTTGGACTTCTTTTGTACATAATTTTGCTGCTACCGTCTCTTATGACCGAAAAGAACTTCTGGACATCAGAACTGCTATTACTCACCATGGACTGGCAGAATCCTTTTTCCTTTAACGAGTCCGACGAGCCAGACGTGAATGATAGTACTGCTTTCCCGGGAACAGGCCTAGATCCCCATAATTTGCATGAAGAGAAGGCAGAGAAAAAGGGATCAGAGGGCAGGCTGCCTTCTGAGAATTCGTTGGCGATCGAATAAACCCCCACTGCCTTCCATTCTGCTAGCAAACGTGCAGTCTTTGGAAAATAAAATCGATGACCTACGCGGAAGATTAAACTACCAGCGGGACATTCAAAACTGTTATGCTTCATGGAGTCGTGGCTGAATGACGATATTATCAACATACAGCGTATAACCAGCCAGCTGTATTGGCAGGGCAGAACAGCGCCGTCTGGTAAGAAAAGGGGCGGGGGACTATATGTTTTGTAAAGAACAGCTGGTGCACAATATCTAAGGAAGTCTCAAGGTTTTGCTCACCTGAGGTAGAGTTTCTCATGATAAACTGTAGACCACACTATCAACCTAGACAATTTTCAACTGTATTTTTTGTAGCTGTCTACATACCACCACAGACTGATGCTGGCACTAAGACCGCACTGAATGAGCTGTATTCCGCCATAAGCAAACAGGAAAACGCTCACCCAGAGGTGGCGTTCCTAGTACTTTAATACAGGGAAACTTAAATCCGTCTTACCAAATTTCTATCCGCATGTTAAATGTGCAACCAGAGGGGAAAAAACCCTGGACCACTTTTACTCCACACACAGAGACGCATACAAATCTGACCATAATTCTATCCTGATTCCTGCTTTTCAACCTCTCCCTGTCCGAGTCTGTAATGCCAATATATTTTAAGCAGCCCACCATAGTCCCTGTGCCCAAGAACACTAAGGTAACCTGCCTAAATGTCTACCGACCCGTAGCACTCATGTCTGTACACATCACGGACAAACTGAAATGGTCCACCCACACAGACAGCGTGGTGAAGAAAGCGCAGCAGTGCCTCTTCAACCTCAGGAGGCTGAAGAAATTTGGCTTCTCACCAAAAACACTCACAAACTTTTAGATGCACAATCGAGAGCATCCTGTCGGGCTGTATCACCGCCTGGTAGGGCAACTGCTCCCCCCATAACCGTAAGGCTCTCCAGAGGGTAGTGAGGTCTGCACAACGCATCACCGGGGGCAAACTACCTGCCCTCCAGGACACCTACACCACCCGATGTCACAGGAAGGCCAAAAAGATCATCAAAGACAACAACCACCCGAGCCACTGCCTGTTCACCCCGCTATCATACAGAAGGCGAGGTCAGTACAGGTGCATCAAAGCTGGGACCGAGAGACTGAAAAACAGCTTCTATCTCAAGGCCATCAGACTGTTAAACAGCGATCACTAACATTGAGTGGCTACTGCCAACATACTGACTCAAATCTCTAGCCACTTTAATATTTGATGTGTCACTTTAAACAATGCCACTTTATATAATGTTTACATACCCTACATTACTCATCTCATATGTATATACTGTACTCTATGCCATCTGCTGCATCTTGCCTATGCCGTTCGGCCATCGCTCATCCATATATTTTTATGTACATATTCTTATTCATTCCTTTACACTTGTGTGTGTGTGTGTGTGTATAAAGTAGTTGTTGTGAAATTGTTAGATTACTTTTTAGATATTACTGCATGGTCGGAACTAAAAGCACAAGCATTTCGCTACACTCGCATTAACATCTGCTAACCATGTGTATGTGTCAAATAAAATTTCATTTGATTTGTAGCCATGAAGTGCTTGGAAAGGCTGGTCATGTCTCACATCAACACCATTATCCCAGAAACCCTAGACCCACTCCAATTTGCATTCCGCCCTAACAGATTATGCAATCCCTATTGCACTCCACACTGCCCTTTCCCACCTGGACAAAAGGAACACCTACAATACCATTCAAAAGTTTGGGGTCACTTAGACATTTCCTTGTTTTTTAAAGAAATAACATCAAATTGATCAGAAATACAGTGTAGACATTGTTGTAAATGACTATTGTAGCTGGAAACGGCTTTTTATTTTTTTAATTTATGGAATATCTACATAGGGGTACAGAGACCCATTATCAGCAACCATCACTCCAATGTTCCAATGGCACGTTGTGTTAGCTAATCCAAGTTTATCATTTTAAAAGGCTAATTGATCATTAGAAAACCCTTTAGCAATTATGTTAGCACAGCTGAAAACTATTGTGCTGATTAAAGAAGCAATTAAACTGGCCTTCTTTAGACTAGTTGAGTATCTGGAGCGTCAGCATTTGTGGGTTCAATTACAGGCTCAAAATGGCCAGAGACAAGTCTATTCCATCCGAGAAATTGCCAAGAAACTGAATATCTCGTACAATGCTGTGTACTACTCCCTTCACAGAACAGCGCAAACTGTCTCTAACCAGAATAGAAAGAAGAGTGGGAGGCCCCAGTGCACAACTGAACAAGAGGGCAAGTACATTAGTGTCTAGTTAGAGACAGTTTGCGCTGTTCTGTGAAGGGAGTAGTGCACAGCGTTGTATGAGATCTTCAGTTTCTTGGCACTTTCTCGCATGGAATGGCCTTCATTTCTCAGAACAAGAATAAACTGACGCGTTTCAGAAGAAAGTTCTTTGTTTCTGTAATCGAACCCACAAATGCTGATGCTCCAGATACTCAACTAGTCTAAAGAAGGCCAGTTTTATTGCTTCTTTAATCAGGACAACCGTTTTCAGCTCTGCTAACATAATTGCAAAAGGGTTTTCTAATGATCAATTAGCCTTTTAAAGTGATAAACTTGGAATAGCTAACACAACGTGCCATTGGAACACAGGAGTTATGGTTGCTGATAATGGGCCTATATAGATATTCCATAACAAATCTGCCGTTTCCAGCTACAATAGTCATTTACAACATTAACAATGTCTACACTGTATTTTTGATCAATTCTAATGTTATTTTAATGGACAAAAAAATGGCCTTTTCTTTCAAAAACAAGGACATTTCCAAGTGACCCTAAACTTTTGAACGGTAGTGTATGTGAGAATGCTATTCATTGACTACAGCTCAGCGTTCAACACCATAGTGCCCTCAGTTCATCAATAAGCTAAGGGACGAAACACCTCCCTCTGCAATTGGATCCTGGACTTCATGATGGGCTGCCCCCAGGTGGTAAGGGTAGGTAATGACACATCTGCCACGCTGATCCTCAACACGGGCCTCTCAGGGGTGTGTGCTCAGTCCCTTCCTGTACTTCCTGTACTTAACTCATGACTGTACGGCCAGGCACGACTCCAACACCAAGTTTGCCGACGACACAACAGTGGTAGGCCTGATCATCGACGAGACAGCCTATAGGGAGGAGGTCAGAGACCTGGCCGTGTGGTGCCAGGTCAACAACCTCTCCTGCAACGTGATCAAGACAATGGAGATGATTGTGGACTACAGGAAAAGGAGGACCGAGCACGCCCCCATTCTCATTGACGGTGCTGTAGTGGAGCAGGTTGAGAGGTTCAAGTTCCTTGGTGTCCACATCACCAACAAACTAACATGGTCCAAGCACACCAAGACAGTCGTGAAGAGGGCACAACAAAACCTATTCCCCCTCAGGAGACTGAAAAGATTTGGCATGGGTCCTCAGATCCTCAAGGTTATACAGCTGCACCATCGAGAGCATTCTTACTGGTTGCATCACTGCCTGGTATGGCAACTGCTCGGCCTCCGACCGCAAGGCACTACAGAGGGTAGTGCGAACGACCCAGTACATCACTGGAGCCAATCTTCCTGCCATCCAGGACCTCGACACCAGGTGGTGTCACTGGAAGGCCCTAAAAATTGTCCAAGACTCCAGGCACCCTAGTCATAGACTGTTCTCTCTGCTACTGCATGGCAAGCGGTACCGGAGTACCAAGTCTAGGTCCAAGAGGCTTCTAAACAGCTTCTACCCCCAAGCCATAAGACTCCTGAACATCTAATCAAATGGTTCTTATCTATGCATAGTCACTGTAATAACTCTATCTACATGTACATATTACTTCGACTAACCGGTGCCCCCGCACATTGACTCTGTACCGGTATCCCTGTATATAGTCTCGCTATTGCTATTTTACTGCTGCTCTTTAATTACTTGTTACTTTTATTTCTTATTCTTAATCATATTTTTTTTAAACTGCGTTGTTGGTCAGGGGCTCATAAGTAAGCATTTCACTAAGAATACCTGTTGTATTCAGCGCGTGTGACTAATACAATTTCATTTGATTTTAAACCAGAGTCTGTTTACGTATGTTTTTTTCCTCTCCTCAGAAACGTGTCTTGCCAAGCGATGAGCTATTCAAGACAACTCCGAGGCAATGACACATACTCGCACCCCAATTACCACCACCCCCGCCCAAACGCTGTACGCCAGGAAGAGGACAAGACGGCAAACACTTCCATTTTTAAAGTCTTTCACCCCTCCGTCTTCCAACCGACTGCTCGTGTCAAATCTCTTGTTAAATCCTGCAGCTTATCGTATGGATTCAGACTGCTGTGTATATAAGTGTAGAACACTATTGAACATTTATTGGAAGGTGTAAATGAGGCTGATGAATGCGTTTACCGCTGAGAGGTAATTGCGAGCTCTCGAAGGCAGACCTTGAGCAATTTCTAATTTCATCTGGTGGGCAGTTGACCTTTCTGGCGCCCTTGCTCTCCCTCATTCCTCCACACTATCCTCAAATTATCTCCAGCTTTGGGTTACAAATTACTTTGTTGTTATTACATTTAGTTGTTTACATGCAGGCTTCGTAATAAATTGGAAAGATGGGCTTTACGCGGAACATTAACTCAGAATATGCAAGCTATCTCAATAGGCTTATATAAGGTGAATAACTGCATTGTAAGCTCTACTGAAAACCTGTCAAAGGGATATGCTGTTTAAACAAATTAGCCATGGAGTCCCAGAGACGGTAGAAATTAATGCTTGCCTTCATCCATCTTATTTAGCTATGAAGACTACATATACCTTGGCATATATTAGTCATCCAAATGTGTGTATTTGCATACTTATTCTTTGATCTTGGAAGGCTTAGCAAGCAGTTCACCTGTCCTTATTGGGACACCAGGGAATTATGTGATGTTATGAGGCATCAAATGTTTAGAGTATGAGACTAACCATCACTTGCTGACTTAGTAGGGGATGAAAGCTGTAAATGTCGAATTGGGCGGCGTTCTTCCTGTTTTTCATTCTGACAGCTGTGTGCGCACACATTAGTGTGTCCTGACAAGTCCTTGAGAATCGTTCAGTATTTGATATAAAACACTGCATGTCTATTTAGGTGCCTCTCCCTACCTCCACAAACTGAAGTGGGTTCAGTGTTCCCTAGACCCAAACCCACCATCTCCCTATTTATCTCCATTTCAGACTGACTGATGGGATGTGACACTGTCCTCAGATCTGCGGCTTGTACTTTTTTATAAGGACTTCATCCTCCTTTTCCCACAGTCTTCTATCTCCCTTCCATCTCTTTCCTTTCCCTCTCTCAATCACCCGTTCATACTTTACAGTCCACTACGCTTGCTCTCCTTTAATTCATGTGTCAGTTTTCATGTTCATCACTCCTGGTCCCTGTCATTCAAGGACACTCTGTGATAACTCAGATCAATTGTAAAACCACTGGGGTGTTTTGTACATGACAGTATTACAATGGAAGACCACACAGAGGTGTTTGTTTTGCATCTAGCCTTCTGATTGATCTATTCATGCTTGCCCAGTTGGAACTGTCTCTCAGGTTCTGTAGGATGGCTATGTCGCTGAGGGGAGCTTACCTGTACACCAGGGCGTCATCTGCAGTGCAGTTGTACTGGATCTGGTACATCCACACCAGGTATGGCCCAGTGGCCCGGCCAAGGACCCAGCGCACCTGGGCAGAGGTGGCAGTCACTCCCAGGACTCCCACCAAATGCTCACTGGCATCTCCATCTCCACTCTCCCCCTCTGTGGCATTCTTGACAGTCACCACCCCTCCACCACCCTTCCCGTTCCGGCCTGCCCCTCTTCTCCCACTGGAGATATCTGATGACCCGGGGTCCCCTCGAGGGCTGGTTAGGGGGACAGTGTTGTTACCGCGGTGAGGGAGGGGGATGATCTTCAGGTTTATCAGGGCCGTAGCCTCCCCAGCAGCGTTGATGGCAATGCAGGTGTAGGACCCATCGTCACGGGCACGGGTCACCAGCACGTCCAGGGTGCCGTTGTAGTATGAGTGCACACGGCTGGAGTTGGCTACGATGCGGTCGTCTGGGGAGATCCAGTGGATGATTGGCTCTGGGTCTCCAATGGCACGGCACCTCAGCGTGGCCCTCTGGCCCTCCAGCACCCACAGCTTGTTGGAGTGGCGCGTGATGAGCGGAGGCTCGCAGGTGAACTCCTCCTCTGGGATGGACCAGAAGTAGCGCCCGGCCAGGTGAACGGGGGTGGCACACGTCTCCATGTCGTCCCCGCGGATCAGCCGCCTCAGCCACAGCAGCTCACAGTTGCAGTGCAGGGGGTTCCCCCCGAAGCTCAGGCTGATGACAGCATTGTAGGGGGTGGGGCTGACCACGCCCATCTGAGAGCGGGAGAACAGGGGGTCGGGGGGCAGAGTCTGCAGCCGGTTGGACGTCATGTCGAGACGAGCCAGCTTGTAGAGTTCTCCGAAGGAGCCCTCGGCGATGTGGTCCAGGAGGTTGTGGTCCAGGTTGAGGGTGTGCAGGCTGGCCATGTTCTGGATGGCCTCCCAGGGGACCTTCCTCAGGTTGTTGTAGGACAGGTCCAGATCCTCCAGCGTCTGCAGGAAGTCATCAAATGCCTCGGTGGAGACGTTGGTCAGCTGGTTGTTGTTGATGATGAGGTGCTGCAAGTTAGTCAGGCCGGACAGGTCTTTTGGCCCCACCACGGTCAGCCGGTTGGTGTCCAGGTGGAGTGAACGCAGGCTCTCAAGGTCAGCGAAGGCCAGAGGTTTCAGGGCATGGATGGTGTTCCTGGACAGAGTTAGCTCTACCAGGCCTGACATGTTGGCAAAGTCCACTCTGCCCACCTCCAGGATGAAGTTGTCAGCCAGACGGAGCTCCACTGTGCGCCGGTCAATGTCGGGAGGGACGAACAGCAGGCCCTTGTTGACACAGAGCGTGCTTAGAGACTCTGAGAGGTTTCGACACACACAGTGGAAGGGACAGATGGAGACCATGCCCCAGGTCTCTCCAGCGGACACGCCCGGGCCCAGCAGAACAGAGAACACACAGGAGCAGGTCACCACGGCCAGCCAGACTAGAGTCTGTGGGTTCATAGAGCAGGCAAGGGGTCTCAGGGAAGGACTGGTGACTTTTGGCTTGAGTTCAATAGGAGATAACAGGTTTATTTCCGGGTGGACACCTTTTAGAGAGTGTTGCTTTGGAGAGGGCCTCCGAGAGGATTTTGAGTGGGGTGTAGCTGAGTATGGGAGTGATAATTGTGATTTGGATTTAGGCATTGTTGAGCTGGTTATCCATCGACCTACGGAAGTACAAGTGGGGAATCGTTATCGCTCATTTCCATTGGTTTTGCCATTCAGTGGCTTTTACATCCAACAGTGCAGTAGTGGTATTGGATTGTACAATTGTTATTTGGAGTTTTAGATATAAAACAAATTCCACAAAAGTTCAATACTGATTTTGTAAACTGATGTGGTTATGTTTGTGTAGGCCTATGTATATAGTTTCAGTGAGATATGAGTGAGGCTAGATTTGATATAAACCTCCAAACCTGGGTGGTTTTCCTTAGACCGGTCACTGTTCTGGGGTGCTGGCCATGACTACTGGGTTCCACTGTTACTGGTTCTGGGGTGGTGGCCATGACTACTGGGTTCAACTGTTACTGGTTCTGGGGTGGTGGCCATGACTACTGGGTTCAACTGTTACTGGTTCTGGGGTGGTGGCCATGACTACTGGGTTCAACTGTTACTGGTTCTGGGGTGGTGGCCATGACTACTGGGTTCAACTGTTACTGGTTCTGGGGTGGTGGCCATGACTACTGGGTTCCACTGTTACTGGTTCTGGGGTGGTGGCCATGACTACTGGGTTCCACTTACTGGTTCTGGGGTGGTGGCCATGACTACCGAGTTCAACTGTTACTGGTCCTGGGGTGGTGGCTATGACTACTGGGTTCCACTGTTACTGGTTCTGGGGTGGTGGCCATGACTACTGGGTTCCACTGTTACTGGTCCTGGGGTGGTGGCCATGACTACTGGGTTCCACTGTTACTGGTCCTGGGGTGGTGGCCATGACTACTGGGTTCCACTGTTACTGGTTCTGGGGTGGTGGCCATGACTACTGGGTTCCACTGTTACTGGTTCTGGGGTGGTGGCCATGACTACTGGGTTCCACTGTTACTGGTTCTGGGGTGGTGGCCATGACTACTGCGTTCAACTGTTACTGGGGCCTTCTTGTTCTCACCCTCCACTGCCCACTGTTCTGTTATTGCCCCATTCACCTGATGCATTTGTGTGTGTGTGTGTGTGTGTGTGTGTGTGTGTGTGTGTGTGTGTGTGTGTGTGTGTGTGTTGAGCATGAACGTTGACCCACGTTCCGTCTCATGGGAAGGAATGACATTGGGTTAAAAGCCAAACTACAAAAGGCAGGTCCTTGATAAAGCAGAATAGTGGTTTGTAGGGTGACTGAGTCTCCAGGTCATGAATGGAAGCCTAGTCGCTTGAATTATCTGTAACATTACAGGCCTGATTAATGTGACTGTGTTGTGCTTTTCCATGGCTGCTGTGTTTCACTGGGTTGAGAATATTACATTTGTGCTCGTTTGAGCATTATGTAAGGCCAGCTTCTTCTCCTGTCACGCTCACAAAGCACCGTTTGAGTGTGTGAGGGAGAATGAGAGGGGGAGATGAAGAACCCACTAGGGGAATGATGGATACAACCTATAAAAAACTGTGTAATAGTGTAAACTGTGTTTGTCTCTGTGCATGCACTGTGCAATGATACACACACACCTACAAGAAATGTTGTGGTGTGTAAGGTGGGTTTGGTGTGTGTTTTATGCTATGATAAGACACTCTTCACTGCATCATGGGAAATCTGTGTATGGGGTTAACCTTTTGGACCTGTATGTCTGAGTTGGGAGGGAGGGAAGATGGAGGCATGGTAACAGGGTTAGATTCTAAGCTTGACATTCTATCCCATATCTTTTCTGTATGAGTTGGCTTAGGGTTTGAATGGATTGCACATCCCCCTTAGTTCATAATCACAGTGACTGAGGACTGCACAGTAATTGTTCCTACCTTAGTGGGTGAATATCCTGTTCTCCCACAGAACAGAACACAGAGGCCCTCATCTACAGTGCCTTGAGAAAGTATTCACACCCCTGGCCTTTTTCCACATTTTGTTATAACCTGTATTTAAAATTGATTACATTTCGATTTGGTGTCACTGGCATACATACACACAATACCCCATTATGTCAGTCGAATTAAGTTTTTAGAAATGTTTACAAATGAATAAAAAGCTGAAAGTCAGTAAGTATTCAACCCATTTGTTATGGCAAGCCTAACGTTAATGAGTAAACATTTGCTTAACAAGTCACATGAGTTGCATGGCCTCTCTGTGGGCAGTAATGGTGTTTTAACATGCTTTTTTTTAATGACCCCCTCATCTCTTTACCCCAACCATACAATTATCTGTAAGGTCCCTCAGTCGAGTGGTGAATTTCAAACACAGATTCAACCACAAAGGACAAGGAGGTTTCCCAGTGCCTTGCAAAGAAGGGTACCTATTGGTAGATGGGTAAACAAGCAGATATTGAATATCCCATTGAGCCTTGTTTAGTTATTTATTACACTTTGGATGGTGTATTAATACACCCAGTCACTACAAAGATGCAAGCGTCCTTCCTAACGCAGTTACCGAAGAGGAAGGAAACCACTCAGGGATTTCACCATGAGGCCTTTTTTAGTTATTTATTTTTTGTATCACCTTTAATTAACCAGGTAGGCTAGTTGAGAACAAGTTCTCATTTACAACTGCGACCTGGCCAAGATAAAGCAAAGCAGTGCGACACAAACAACAACAGAGTTACACATGGAATAAATAAGCGTACAGTCAATAACACAATAGAAAAAAAGAAAGTCAATATACAGTGAATGCAAATGGCGTGAGGAGGTAAGGCAATAAATAGGCCACAGTAGCGAAGTAATTACAATTTAGAAAATTAACACTGGAGTGATAGATGAGCAGATGATGTGCAAGTAGAAATACTGGTGTGCAAAAGAGCAGAAAACTAAATAAAAACAATATGGGGATGAGGTAGGTATATTGAATGGGCTATTTATAGATGGACTATGTACAGCTGCAGCGATCGGTTAGCTGCTCAGATAGCTGATGTTTAAAGTTAGTTAGGGAAATGTAAGTCTCCAGCTTCAGCGATTTTTGCAATTCGTTCCAGTCACTGGCAGCAGAGAACTGGAAGGAAAGGCGGCCAAAGGAGATGTTGGCTTTGGGGATGATCAGTGAGATATACCTGCTGGAGCGCGTGCTACGGGTGGGTGTTGTTATCGTGACCAGTGAACTGATATAAGGCGGGGCTTTACCTAGCATAAAGTTATAGATGACCTGGAGCCAGTGGGTCTGGCGACGAATATGTAGCGAGGGCCAGCCGACTAGAGCATACAGGTCGCAGTGGTGGGTGGTATAAGGGGCTTTGGTAACAAAACAGATGGCACTGTGATAGACTGCATCCAGTTTGCTGAGTAGAGTATTGGAAGCTATTTTGTAGATGACATCGCCGAAGTCGAGGATCGGTAGGATAGTCAGTTTTACTAGGGTAAGTTTAGCGGCGTGAGTGAAGGAGGCTTTGTTGTGAAATAGAAAGCAGATTCTAGATTTGATTTTTGGATTGGAGATGTTTGATATGAGTCTGGAAGGAGAGTTTACAGTCTAGCCAGACACCTAGATATTTGTAGTTGTCCACATATTCTAGGTCAGAACCGTCCAGGGTGGCGATGCTAGTCGGGCGGGCGGGTGCGGGCAGCGAACGGTTGAAAAGCATGCATTTGGTTTTACTAGCTTTTAAGAGCAGTTGGAGGCCACGGAAGGAGTGTTGTATGGCATTGAAGCTTGTTTGGAGGTTAGTTAACACAGTGTCCAAAGAAGGGCCTGACGTATACAGAATGGTGTCGTCTGCGTAGAGGTGGATCAGGGAATCACCTGCAGAAAGAGCTACATCGTTGATATATACAGAGAAAAGAGTCCGCCGAGAATTGAACCCTATGATACCCCCATAGAGACTGCCAGAGGTCCGGACAACAGGCCCTCCGATTTGACACACTGAACTCTGTCTGCGAAGTAGTTGGTGAACCAGTCGAGGCAGTCATTTGAGAAACCAAGGCTATTGAGTCTGCCGATAAGAAAACACGTGATTTACCAAGGTGAACGAAGTGGCCAGTCGATGAAGACGGCTGCACAGTACTGTCTTTTATCGATGTCGTTTATGATATTGTTTTGTACCTTGAGCGTGGCTGAGGTGCACCCGTAACCAGCTCGGAAACCGGATTGCACAGCGGAGAAGGTAAGGTGGGATTCGAAATGGTCAGTGATCTGTTTGTTAACTTGGCTTTCGAAGACTTTAGAAAGGCAGGGCAGGATGGATATAGGTTTATAACAGTTTGGGTCTAGAGTGTCACCCCCTTTGAAGAGGGTGATGACCGCGGAAGCTTTCCAGTCTTTGGGGATCTCGGACGATACGAAAGAGGTTGAACAGACTGGTAATAGGGGTTGCAGCAATGGCGGTGGATCATTTTAGAAAGAGAGGTTCCAGATTGTCTAGCCCAGCTGATTTGTACGGGTCCAGGTTTTGCAGCTCTTTCAGAACATCTGCTATCTGGATTTGGGTGAAGAAGCTGGAGAGGCTCGGACAAGTAGCTGTGGGGGGTGGCTAAAACAGTTAAATGGCTGTGATAGGAGAACTGAGTATGGGTCCACAATACTAACCTAAATAACAGGGTGAAAGGAAGCCTGTATAGAATTAAAAACATTCCTAACCATGCCTCCTGTTTGCAAAAAGGCACAAAAGTAAAATGCAAAAAATATGGCAAAGACATGTACTTTATGTCCTGAATACAAAGCATTATGTTTAGGGCAAATACAACACATCACTGAGTACCACTCTTTATATTTTCAAGCATGGTGGCGGCTGCATCATGTTATATGTATGCTTGTTATCGGCAAGGATTAGGGATTTTTTTTTAGGATAAAAAGAAATGGAGTAGAGCTAAGCACAGGCAAAATCCTAGAGGAAAACCTGGTTCAGTCTGCTTTACACCAGACACTGGGAGACAAATTCACCTTTCAGCAGGATAATTAACCTAAAACACAAGGCGAAATATACTTTAGAGTTGCTTACCAAGATAACATTGAATGTTCCTGAGTGGCCTAGTTACAGTTTTGACTTAAATTGGCTTGAAAATCTATGGCAAGACTTGAAAATGGCTGTCTAGCAATGATCAACAACCAACTTGAAGAATTCTAAAAATATTAATGTGCAAATATTGTACAATCTAGGTGTGCGAAGCTCTTAGATTAACCCAGAATACTCACAGCTGTAATCGCTGCCAAAGGTGATTCTAACATGTATTGACTCGGGGGTGAAATACTAATGTGATAGAGATTTTGATTTCATTTTCAATAAATGTTTTCGCTTTGTCATTTATGGGGTATTGTGTGTAGATGGGTGAGGGGGAAACATTTTATATTTTAATCCATTTTGAATTTAGCCAACAACTCAAGGTGAATGAATACTTTCTGAAGGCATTGTACATGGCAGTATTTATTTAAAATCACTATCTGGCTGTAACTGCTAGTATTTAAATCTATTCTTATCCCTAGTTATCCTCTTGGCTTGGATATGTTTCACTCTTCTCAGTGTTTTATGATCGTTGGCTAAACGCACAGAGGAAAGACCTAGTAAACCTTTTCCATGTTGCATTACCTTATCTCTCTGTCCACCTATCCATATTTACTTTGACTTAAGCTCATCCTCCAAATCAACAAGCGTATGAGCAATTTGTTGCTTGTCAGTTTGTCATTTATATTTTACTCAGTCATTCCTGTTGTTAATATCCTTGTTTTCTGGGATTCACTCAGAATTGTTGCTAGGTCAGTCCATTGTATACATCCTCCAGAATATGAAGAGAGCAAGGATTAGCAGAGTGACATGGGCACAGATAATCATATTTCCTCCACAATGTGCAATACAGTCAGGACAGACCAAGTTAGATGCGCTATTAAAAGAAACACAGGGTTCTATTCTAGTGTGAAGAAAACAAATGAATATTAACTTACAGAAGTTTGCTGCTTATGCTGTTCAGGATGCCAAGTCCATTGATTCGTTCTGGTAACTGGAGCATGAATCGAAATAATCAGATGTAGTTTTTCAAGCATGAGCCCCGAGGCTTTCAGAGATGACAAGCTTATGTTTCCTAGATAACAAAATATTTGAAATTTGTGAAACATTTCAGTCTGCTTCATAGCGTTTATCCTCCATCTATTCACTAATTGCAGCCTTCAGTCTTCTCCCAGGACAGTATCCAGTCTCTTCTCTTTACTCTGCAGTTATTGGTATTCAGACCCCTCTTTCCTCTCGCTGCGCATCTGTCCTTTGCAGAATCAGTGCGGCTCTAGAACATCCCCAAGTCTGTGTTTTATCTCTGTGTGAGAGCAGCTTTAACCACCTGACCTCCAACCCCCTTTCTCCTCCCAGTTCCCCCACTGTGTGGGAAGGGTAACAATTCCTTTTCACTCGCTTGTTCCTTCCGTCATGCTGCCTTTTTGTTTTTTGTTTTAGTCGTCCAGACGAGCCCAGGGAAAGGAACAGTGCTGTTAAAGTAGGTTATTAACCGTAGACGTCAACAACCTATTACGGTCGCATGTTTCACCTCTGTGGTCGCCGTGCTTATTCACAACTCAATCGCTTGTTTTGACGTTCTTTTCCCCTGCCGTCCGGTGCTGTACCAGTCTGAATTGTGGCTTCTGCTGCAGCAAGCGTGTGTGTGAGCGAGGGAGAGACTGCAAAGTGTGTCTGCTACTGAGATGTGAGAGGGAAAGGGAGGGAGGAGGGAGAGCCTTGAGCAGTCCTGGCTTTCGATAGAAGGGGGGAAAGATGGAATTGGAATGGCTAGGAGAAAATGCAGAACATTTGCGTTGGATAAATTTGCCAAAATGAAGAGAGGAGGCTGTTGGAGGTTTTGGAGGAGGGAGAGGCAGCAGCCCCACCCCCGTCTTTATCATTTATTAGCCTAACAGTTGGGCCAAAGTAAGGGATGGCTTCATTACTGCTGTGATTAAAGCAGTTATCATTCTATTTATACAAGCCCTTAGCAGACTGTACATTCAGCTGGTTAGCAGTTGGTGTTTTCCTGTCTGCAGTCGCCTGTAGACCACTGCTCCAGTGAGAAACATTATGGAGACACTGTAGCCTAATAAAGTAGCTTTATGCTGAGGTGTTTGAAATGGGATATTGCAGCGACAGTCCTGGTTGGTTACTATCAAGAGGCATGTTAAATCAGCAATTTTGGGTTTAAAAGTCCTTTCATCAATTATTCAACGTTTGATTACTACACGTTGATCGCAATGGTCCCCAATGTACGCTGAATGTTAAGTGTGGTCGCGGGGGTGGGGAGTTTGTGATTGTTCAGCAGGTTTTGGAGTGAATAAAGTCTGATTGGAGTGCTTTCTTGTCTTCCCTGCTGTGGTCTGGGGGTGTAGAGAGAGAGAGGGAATCCGAGAGAAT
The DNA here is from genome assembly GCF_901001165.1 of Salmo trutta. NCBI lineage: Eukaryota > Metazoa > Chordata > Actinopteri > Salmoniformes > Salmonidae > Salmo > Salmo trutta. The sequence continues at coordinate 78,455,939 of NC_042968.1, forward strand.
CAATACGGATGATGAGAGAAACACAGATGACTTACACTAGGTTTCTCAACCCAAACAGAAGTGATGAAGGTTAATACAGGTCAACACCAGCACCATGGCTGAATCTGACAGCGTGGCTTTTTGCCCTGGAGTTTGAGGGAACGAGACAAAGGAGAGAGGGGAGGCTTAGCCCCTCTTCATCCTCCTGGTTCCTTTCATCCCTCTTGTTTCTATTCCGATCTGGGCTAGCTGTGTGGTTTTTTTTTTTTAGGTGAGGAGGACTGAGTGACTCACCCTCAGCCAGACACAAACTGGGGCTTTTTACAGAGAACTGAGTCCAGCCATGCTGGAGTGTTACACGCACCCTACAGGAACACTGTTGTATGTGTTCAACCAATAAGTGCTAGGTAATGCTGCACTCCTGATACATACATACATACATACATACATACATACATACATACATACATACATACATACATACATACATACATACATACATACATACATACATACATACATACATACATACATACATACATACATACATACATACATAATGATTATTCAGCCTACTGATTTTCTAATGTGTTTATCTTTCACCACATGGGAACCCTCATTTTGACTATTGTGTATAATTTAGATGGAAAATGGGTTAATCTATCTGCAGGAAATTTGAGAAATGATTTACCTGGGGAAGCTACAGGGGAAAATGTTCATTTGATTCAATCCATAGCTATTCAGAGTCTGGACAATGGAGGATGTGCGGCCAATTGCAGAGAGGCTCTCTTCAGGACCAAGGACAGCAGCACTCTGAGCCTTACAGCACAGAACAGTACTGTCAGAGAGCAGAATAAACTCGCTAGGGCTGGCCATCTTGACCATACTGTCAGAACTCTGCCAGTTGACAAATTGGTCAATATTTTGAAGCAAACAACCCTGGCTTTTTGTGCCTTTCTCTTAATCATGAATGGCTAATTTGGAAGTGGTGTCATGGATGCATAATTTATCACCCGGTCCAAAGAAGAGGCCTTGAAGCATTTCCCAGATGCATTGTGCTCAAAAGTATTATTATTTTTTTTTTTTTTTTTTTTTTTTTCACCCCCTCTTTCCTGCCCACTTGATGCAGTCATTATTAAAACGTGGTGTTAAAAAACGAGGTTAGTTAGCTGTGATTGATGGTTTCCCAGAAAGTTTGTAACAGTAAGTAGAGAGCAAGGAGTGTCAGGGCACAAGCTATATCCTCTCTTCTTACATAACTAGAGAACAAGAACGATCTGATTTGTACGTTTTATTTATATCGACATTCCATACAAAATGAATGAATTGCACCGTACTGTAATCATAACCATCATACTGACAATGATGCAACCATGAACTAATTTGGCTCTTCTCAGAAAGAAGCTAATCTTATTTAGTTTCTGAATTAATATTGCCAATGCAGACTTGCACATATGTTATTTATTAACTTCCTCTGTAATGTTCTTAGTTTGCTTTGGTCTTTTGCTGAGGGTTGGTTCTGTTGTAAGACCTGTAATTGGGTCTACATGTAGAGGAATCTGGGTCAGAGCGCTGGTGCTGTGTAGGCTTACTAGGCTATTTGCTGCTGTTTGAAGTGTGTGGTAGAAATGGACTAAGGACTTGAGCAGTAGCCTATAGCTACTATCTCAGTCATTTCTATTATCTTATTAGCTCTAATTTCTCTGTGCCTCTCATTTCGTCTCACTTGCTCTGGCTTCCTGCTTCTCTCTTTCTGTGTGTGTGTACCCCAGTGCACCTGGCTGAGACAGATGTGCAGCATGGCACAGAGGAACATGCTGGGATTGTTTTGCCTGGTGATCACACTGGTTTCTGCTCTGTGTGTTTTGGCCTGATGATTGCTCACAGAAGAAGGGACTCAGTGTGGCGGTATTGAGTGTTCGAAGCAATTTGATTCGGGACCACAAAATGACCTCCCAGCCCTCCAAGATCATTTGCACTTGAGCTGTGTGTTTGCATGTCCAGGCACTTTGCCCTATATCTCGGTCCCTAGTGTTATGTATCATGCAGACTGTCTTCTTGACCATTTTGTCATTTTAACAGAGATCTCTCGCCCCCTCCCTCTTGTTTTTTTCCATTTCTCGCCCCCTCTTATTTTTTTTTCCCTGCACAGACCAACATCCCCTTCCTCCAGAACGTTCTGAGTAATGATCAGTTCCTGTACGGCACCGTTGACACCCAGTTCATAGATGAGAACCAGGAACTCTTCAACCTCAAGCCGGTCCAGAACCGAGCCCAGAAGCTGCTGCACTACCTGGGTAAAATGATGTCTTCAACTCACTGAAATTAGATTTGTTATTTCATAAACTGTGCTTCTTGTACTCAATTTAAAATAATTTGTTTCGGAATCTCTCTTTGTTGGTATAAATTATTTGAACTTTAGACACCACTTATTCAGTCATCTGATGTGTAGCTGATGATTGTCTTGATTTGTTGAACAATTGAAGCTTCCCTTCCTAGATCAAGTGGTGAGTTAGTTGAATTCATACCTGGCTGGAATTAAAGCCTGTTTACGGCGCAACTGGTTTTTTTGGCGGGGTTTTAAATGTCTTTTTTTAGGGGGTGGATCAGCTTAATATTGCGCATAGATTGTTGCTTCCATCAATGTAATTGTCTGCATCATTTCCAATCCCCCATATATTTTTGGGATAAATATATAAACTCAGCAAAAAAAGAAACGTCCTCTCACTGTCAACTGCATTTATTTTCAGCAAACTTAGCATGTTATGTTCATACAAATATTTACAAAAAAGATTCAACAACTGAGACATAAACTGAACAAGTTCCACAGACATGTGACTAACAGAAATGGAATAATGTGTCCGTCAACAAAGGGGGGTCAAAATCAAAAGGAAGTCAGTATCTTGTGTGGTCTCCAGCTGCATTAAGTACTGCAGTGCATCTCCTCCTCATGGACTGCACCAGATTTGCCAGTTCTTGCTGTGAGATGTTACCCCACTCTTCCACCAAGGCACCTGCAAGTTCCCGGACATTTCTGGGGGGAATGGCCCTGGTCCTAGCCCTCACTCTCCGATCCAACAGGTCCCAGACGTGCTCAATGGGATTGAGATCTGGGCTCTTCGCTGGCCATGGCAGAACACTGACATTCCTGTCTTGCAGGAAATCACGCACAGAACGAGCAGTATGGCTGGTGGCATTGTCATGCTGGAGGGTCAGGATAAGTCTGCAGGAAGGGTACCACATGAGGGAGGAGGATGTCTTCCCTGTAACGCACAGCGTTGAGATTGCCTGCAATGACAACAAGCTCAGTCTGATGATGCTGTGACACACCGCCCCAGACCATGACAGACCCTCCACCTCCAAATTGATCCCGCTCCAGAGTACAGGCCTCGGTGTAACGCTCATTCCTTCGACGATAAACGCGAATCCGACCATCACCCCTGGTGAGACAAAACCAAGACTTGTCAGTGTAGAGCACTTTTTGCCAGTCCTGTCTGGTCCAGCGACAGTGGGTTTGTTCCCATAGGCGACATTGTTGCCGGTGATGTCTGGTGAGGACCTGCCTTACAACAGGCCTACAAGCCCTCAGTCCAGCCTCTCTTAGCCTATTGCGGACAGTCTGAGCACTGATGGAGGGATTGGTTATACCCACGTGGGTGATTGAAAGACGAACTGTGTTGCCGGTCGGTGTAGTAATACTATGAAAGTTTAGATGCCAATCCCCATATAAGTTCAAAGATGAAAAAGCCTGGAAGGAGGAGAGAGAACTAGAAACGATTCGGTTGACCGTTTTATGTGTGGATTAATTGTCACAGTAGAGGACCTTGTGCATTTCAGGCAACAACTCAATGTTTATATCCCAGGACAAATTAGCTAGCAACAGCAAGCTAGCTAAATCGGACAAACTGGCTAGAAAATGCAAGCTAACTAGCAAAATTGCCATAAATGTTTAATGCTTTTTGTCTCCTAGAGCTGAACGTACTTTGGTGTGCGAAAAGTGCAAATCAATCCAAGAACAACAGCAAAAGACCTTGTGAAGAGACTGGAGGAAACAGGTACTAAAATATCTATATCCACAGTAAAATGAGTCCTACATCGACATAACCTGAAAGGTCGCTCAGCAAGGAAGAAGCCACTGCTCCAAAACCGCCATAAAAAAGCCATACTACGGTTTGCAACTGCACATGGGGACAAAGATCGTACTTTTTGGAGAAATGTCCTCTGGTCTGATGAAACAAATATAGAACTGTTTGGCCAAAATGATCATCGTTATGTTTGGTGGAATAAGGGGGAGGCTTACAAGCCGAAGAAAACCATCCCAACCGTGAAGCATGGGGGTGGTAGCATCATGTTGTGGGGATGCTTTGCTGCAGGAGGGACTGGTGCACTTAGGAAAATAGATGGCACCATGAGGGAGGAAAAATCTGTGGATATATTGAAGCAACAACTCAAGACATCAGCCAGGAAGTTAAAGCTTGGTCGCAAATGGGTGTTCCAAATGGACAATGTCCCCAAGCATACTTCCAAAGTTGTGGTAAAATGGCTTAAGGACAACAAAGTCAAGGTATTGGAGTGGCCATCACAAAGCCCTGACCTCATCCAATAGAACATTTGTGGGCAGAATTGAAAAAGTGTGTGTGAGCAAGGAGGCCTACAAACCTGACTCAGTTACACCAGCTCTGTCAGGAGGAATGGGCCAAAATTCACCCAACTTATTGTGGGAAGCTTGTGGAAGGCAACCTGAAACGTTTGACCCAAGTTAAACAATTTAAAGGCAATGCTACCAAATACTAATTGAGAGTATGTAAACTTCTGACCCACTCGGAATGTGATGAAAGAAATATAAGCTGAACTAAGTCATTCTCTCTACTATTATTCTGACATTTCACATTCTTAAAATAAACTGGTGATCCTAAGACAGGCAATCTTTACTAGGATTAAATGTCAGGAATTGTGAAAAACTGAGTTTGAATGTATTTGGCTAAGGTGAATGTAAACTTCCGACTTCAACTGTGTGTGTGTGTGTATATATGTATGTGTTTTATTTATATATCTATATATATCTATATCCTGTGTGTGGGTGTGTAAACATTCTATTGGTTGCAAGAATTTTGTAATTTAAATTGAAAAATTCGAAGTTTTGAATCCGGTGTCGTTTTGTGTAAACTGTGTGCCGTGGAATCGGTACATCTGAAAAAATACGGCACAACTGTGTGTTCAAGCATTGCCTACCCATGGAGTCTATAGTATTGTACATGACTTCCTTGACTCTACTGAACACTCTGACAACATGAGTTCAAACAAATGACGCCTTTGCTATTTAACTTGAATATACAGTGTGTTCAGAAAGTATTCAGACCCCTTTTTCCACATTTTGTTACGTTACAGGCATATTCTAAAATTAGATTTTTTTTAAATCCCTCATCAATCCACACACAATACCCCATAATGAATAAGCGAAAAAACGATAAAAAAAAAAAATACAATTTTGCAAATGTATTAAAAATAAACAAATACCTTATATACATAAGTATTCAGACCCTTTGCTATTAGACTGGAAATTGTGCTCAGTTGCATCCTGTTTCCATTGATCATCCTTGAGATGTTTCTACTACTTGATTGGAGTCCATCTGTGGTAAATTCAATTGATTGGACATGATTTGGAAAGGCACACACCTGTCTATATAAGGTCCCACAGTTGACTGTGCATGTTAGCCAAAATCCAAGCCATGAGGTTGAAGGAATAGTTGTAGCCGGCATGGAATTTGCCAAAAGGCACCTGAAGGACTCAGACTATGAGAAACCAGATTCTCTGTTCTGATGAAAACAAAATTGAGCTCTTTGGCCTGAAAGCGTCACGTCTGTAGGAAATCTGACACCATCCCTACGGTGAAGCATGATGGTGACAGCATCATGCTGTGGGGATGTTTTTCTGCGGAAGGGACTGGGAGACTAGTCGGGATCAAGGGAAAGATGAACGGAGCCAAGTACAGAGAGCCTTGATGAAAACCTGCTCCATAGCGCTCAGGACCTCAGACTGGGGCGAAGGATCACCTTCCAACAGGACAACGGTCCTAAGCACACAGCCAAGACAAAGCAGGAGTGGCTTCGGGACAAGTCTCTTAATGTCCTTGATTGGCCCAGCCAGAGCCCGGACTTGAACCCGATCGAACATCTCTGGAGAGGCCTGAAAATAGCTGTGTAAGCGACACTTCCCATCCAACCTGACAGAGTTTGAGAGGATCTGCAGAGAAGAATGGAATAAACTCCCCCAAATACAGGTGTACCAAGCTTGTAGCGTCATACCCAAGAAGATGCGAGGCTGTAATTGCTGCCAAAGGTGCTTCAACAAAGTACTGAGTAAAGGGTCTGAATACTTATGTAAATGTGATATTTCAGTTTATTTGTAAGAAATGTGCAAAAAAATGTAAACCCAGTTTTTGCTTTGTCATTATGGGGTATTATTGTAGATTGATGAGGGGGGGATAAACATTTGAATCAATTTTAGAATAAGGTTGTAACGTATAAACATTTGGAAAGTCAAGGGGTCTGAATATTTTCCGAATGCACTGTACACTATCTGGAGTGATTTAGTATGCTTTTCTCCCATATAATGTAACGCTGGGTGTTGCCAGGGACCTCACAATACGATATTATCACAATACTTAGGGGCTGATATGTATTGCGGTTCTCATGATTCTATATGTATTCTGAATGCAATTCGATAATGCTATTTGAGTCCAAACATACTGCTCACTATATGTCTGCTGCAGAGGGACAAGAGAAAATCTAGATTTGATCAGTCAAGGAAATAAGTGCTGAAAACATGTTAGTTCACTATTTTAAAACGTCTTATGGATCTGCCCCCTTTTTTTCAATTTTTGCTTAAAATGACATACCCAAATCTAACTGCCTGTAGCTCAGGCCCTGAATCAAATATTCTTGGTACCCTTTCAAAGGGAACTCTTCTGAAGTTTGTGGAAATGTGAATGAATGTAGGAGAATATAACACACAGATCTGGTAAAAGATAATACAAAGAAAAAACCAAATGTTCTTTTGTATTTTTTTTTTTGTACCATCTTTGAAATGCAAGAGAAAGGGCATAATGTATTATTCCAGCCTAGGTGCAATTTAGATTTTGGCCACTCGATGGCAGCAGTGCATATGCAAAGTTTTAGACTGATCCAATGACCCATTGCCTTTCTGTTCAAAATGTTGTCAAGACTGCTCAAATGTGCCTAATTTGTTAATAACTTTTCATGTTCAAAACTGTGCACTTTCCTCAAACAATAGCATGGTATTATTTCACTGTAATAGCTACTGCGCATTGGACAGTGCAGTTAGATTAACAAGAATTTAAGCTTTCTGCCAATATCAGATATGTCTTGTTACTTACAACCTCATGCTTATCGCATTAGCCTACATTAGCCCAACTGTCCCATGTACGGGACATTGATCCCGAAGAACTTTTAAAAGAAGACGGAGAACAAGCTATAGGATGAAAAATACCATAGTTTTGGCACAGGTATAGCTGATTAGCGCCAGCTAATGCAACCTAGCAAACAAAATCGATACTTTGAGTCAAAGTTAAAATGTAATATCATCCAAAATAATATTGCAATATGTAACTATGGATCCCCCCCCCCCCCATCGTTAATATAATGTATTGGTAGGTTTCAAATGCCTATGATGATGACCAACTCTGGTTTTCTGATGCTCTCCTGCTGTCCTGTTTCAGGTCATGTGATGGTAAACGGACCCACCACTCCCATACCAGTGAAGGCCAAGCCCTCATCTATCGATCCTGTGATCCCACCCGTTCCTCTGGGTGAGACTCCAAACTACAAAATCTACCAGCTTTCTGTGAAACCTCTATTTGTTTTTTCTTGTAGCAGCCCATTTTGTCTTAATCCAGTCAGTACAACATAGTAAAAGCTATGTATTGATGTGGATTAGGTGAGCCTCCGGTTGGGTTCCGTGACGTCCTCTTGAGGGAGGGTCCAGAGGGCTTTGCCAAGGCGGTGCGTGCCCACAAGGGTCTGCTGCTCATGGACACCACCTTCAGAGATGCCCACCAGTCTCTCCTGGCCACCCGTGTCCGCACCCACGACCTCAAACAGATCGCCCCCTTTGTAGCCCACAACTTCAACAACCTCTTCAGCGTGGAGAACTGGGGAGGTGAGTTGTTTACCACCAGTGCTCGCACTCAATTTCTTGAATGTATTTTCTATTGCCACACATTTTCCGATCTCAATCTGCACTTTCTGCTTTTCTCTGGGCCGATTTTGCCGCCTGCCTATGATTCAATGGCCTCATTATAAACATTATGTTTTCAAATATCCCAGTCTGAGTTGAAAGGTCAAATATAATTAACTGCTAGGGTAAATTTAAAATGTGACACCGCTTCAGGGCCGAGTTCACATCATTGAGCGGAACAAGTTAGTGTACTGTATCTGGGTTATTCGGGGGGCGTTCTCCTCTCCTCATGTCTCTGAAGAAAAAGGACGGCACACTTTTGAGGTTGATATGGATAGACTGACAGTATGTTTCTAAATAGAGACTGAAGAAAGGCTCGGTCTCATCTGTAGCAAAGTGATGTATGAAAATAAGCTACAGGAGATCACCTTAGCACCCTGAAAAGAAAATCTACTGTGACTGTGTCCAAAAACATTTTGATGTTGAGGGAGCTGGACATCAGACTAGGGAGGTAGTCCTTCCTTCTCTGGATGAAGAGGAGAGATTCATAGTCTTTTCAGGAAATCTGTCCATTTACTGCCTAGTAGATACATAAGCAGTCCAAATGCTGAGGTTTATGGAGTCTGTTGCTATGGCAGTTATTGATCGTTCCTCTTCTGTGCAGGTGCCACCTTTGATGTGGCAATGCGTTTCCTGTGTGAGTGTCCATGGAAACGGCTGCAGGAGCTGAGGGCTCTGCTGCCCAACGTGCCCTTCCAGATGCTGCTCAGAGGAGCCAACGCTGTGGGCTACACCAATTACCCCGACAACGCCGTGTTCAAGTCAGTACCTCTGCCCTGGATCATGCACCCCTGGATCATGCACCCCTTAATCCTTATTCCAACCAGAACACGTATAGTGTCAACCCAGCCCTCACGGTTTATAAGGGTTATGCATGCTATTTTTAGAAAGCATCACCCTTGAACCCAAGGTCTCTTCACTTGTACTCATCCATCTTTTAATTGTTCTGACCAGGTTCTGTGAGGTGGCCAAGGAGAACGGCATGGACATCTTCCGTGTGTTTGACTCTCTGAACTACCTTCCCAACCTGATGCTTGGCATGGAGGCTGCTGGGGCTGCCGGGGGCGTGGTGGAGGCCTCCATCTCCTACACAGGAGATGTGTCTGACCCCATGAGGCAGAAGTACTCTCTGGAGTACTACCTGAAGCTGGCTGATGAGCTGGTCAGAGCTGGAACACACATACTGAACGTCAAGGTACTTTAGGGTGGCTCTGAACCAAACCCACTGATGTGGTTTATCTCAACCACTTACATGTTCTATTTATGTTGCGCTATATAGAAATATTTTGATTAGTGACTCGGTCATAAACAACTAAAGAGAAGGGAGTCTGTCATGTTGTTGTGACTCCTCTATTCTTCTGCAGGACATGGCAGGGCTGCTGAAGCCTGAGTCCAGCCGCATGTTGATTGGTGCTCTGAGGGACCGTTTCCCTGACATGCCCATCCACGTTCACACCCACGACACGGCAGGCGCCGGCGTGGCTGCCATGCTGGCGTGTGCCGAGGCCGGGGCCGACATCGTAGACGTCGCTGTGGACTCCATGGCTGGGATGACATCGCAGCCCAGCATGGGAGCTATTGTCGCCTGCACCAAGGGAACCAATCTCAGCACAGGTGAGCTGCCAGCCAGTGGAGGGCAAATAAAGTGAGCTGCCAGCCAGTGGAGGGCAAATAAAGTGAGCTGCCAGCCAGTGGAGGGCAAATAAAGTGAGCTGCCAGCCAATGGAGGGCAAATAAAGTGAGCTGCCAGACAATTTTTATTTTACCTTTATTGAACAAGGCAAGTCAGTTAAGAACAAATTATTATTTACAATGACGGCCTAGGAACAGCGGGTTAACTGCCTTGTTCAGGGGCAGAAAGACCGATTTAAAAAAAAAATATATATATTTATATTTATTTATTTTGTTTTCTACCTTGTCAGCTCGGGATTTGATCTAGCAACATTTTTGGTTACTGGCCCAACGCTCTAACCACTAGACTACCTGCCGCTTCTCTGAATGGAGGGCAAATAAAGTAAGCTGCCAGCCAATCAAGAACAAATATAAAAAGCTGCGGGCCAAGGTCTTCTATTGCAAACCGGTTGTATTCACACACGGGGGGAGGGAGCAGTGAACCATTTTTTTTCCTTCTTTGTTGCCATGTTGGAGCATTTAAAAAGGTAAAAGGCTGAGACCTTTAGCCCCATGAAAGGATGCTACAGTCAACAAAGGGCAAAGAAAAGCAACAGAGAAAATATATATATATTTTTTTAACCTTTTTATTTAACCAGGAAAGTCAGTTAAGAACAAATTATTATTTACATTGATGGCCTACCAAAAGGCAAAAGACCTCCTGCGGGGACGGGGGCTGGGATTAAAAAGAAATAACATATATAAATATAGGACAAAACACACATCACGACGAGAGACAACACAACACAAAGACAGACCTAAGACAACAACATAGCAAGGCAGCAACACATGACCACATGCAGTCATGACAAGTCATGAAAATGGAGCTACTGACTCAAGCTGTTTATGGCTGTAGAAGTGGGTAGTTAATTGGCATTTTTGCCGCCTCGATGTGCATATGACATCCAAGTGTTTTTAGAGATCCATTTTCTGTTTGTGATGGAGGTTACTCTGCCTAGATGGCTCTGAATAACACTTAAAAATGTGTTTGTAGAACCGACTGCAACAGCTAGTGACAATTTAATTATGCTGATGCTTAGTGCATATTTACACTGCGGTTGACTTAAAAACAAACTGTCTTAATGGATATAACCCAGAGAACATGGTACACATGGGAGGTGATACTGTACATGTGTAGACGGTAATGTAAAAAGGGCCAAATTAAGCATGATTGTTGCAGGGAAGCGGAGAGGGAACTAGAGGAAAAGGCAGGGGGAGAGTGGCAGAAGGAAGTTCACCACACAACCGTCATTTCACAGCTCACATACAACCCTGCGACCTTCAGTTAATTGAGACATTACAGCAGCCGGAAAGTCTTAACCCGCTGTAATGACCTTGGCCTGCAAGCCTCCGTGAAGCTCTGTCTCTGCGTGGGAACAGGATTGTGGTCAGAACCAAGTTCCCCTGGCTGCAGCCAGCCATGTTGTTGCTAGGGGAACGGTGGTGAGACCAGATCATTGCCCTTGTGTTATTCAGGACGGAATCTGTCAGCTGCAGGCTAGTGTTGCCTGTTATCACGCTGCCACCAGCCGTGACTGACGGTTACCGTGCGCTTTGATTCATGAACGATGGCGGACAAGGTGAAAGGCTGTTCTTCATTCATATTGTTTCGATGAACAAAGAGCAGCAGATGAAATGGCAAATTTTCTCACAATTGATGAGCATTTAATCTAATCCTGCCATATGATACAAGGGTTTAATAACTACATATTTTGTTTGCAATGAATCAGGCTTTGATTAGCTGCTTGTAAGCCCTTAATTACTGAAATAAAGTGGCTGAAAATAAAAGAATGGAGTTGCTGTTTGTTTTGAATTGAACAACACTTGAGAATATAATGAATTTGTCATGAGGAGCATGGAGGTAGCAGCTGCTCTGAAATGACTTGACCATATACTGGTGTACTGTTGGGGAATACTTCGCTACCTGAGCACAAGTGAGCACTTAACAGCTAGTTCATTGTTTCTCATTCTAATCCAGTTATCTAAATGTCCTCTTTAGAAAATGAAACGTGGCAGGACAGAATTAGAAGTTTTTCAAAATGATATAACCCAGACATTGTTTTGTTGGATGCGAGTCGTTGAAAGCATAGACAGCCGAGAGATGCAATTTAGCATCTTTCTTTTGCTGGTTCCTATGTTCCGTTTCAGGACTTGTGCATTTAATATATATATTTAATTTGTATTGAACCTTTTTATTTAACTGGGCAAGTCAGTTAAGAACAAATTCTTATTTACAATGACGGCCTACTGGGGAACAGTGGGTTAACTGCTTTGTTCAGGGGCAGAACGACAGATTTGTCCTTGTCAGCTCTGGGATTCGAACCAGCAACCTTTTGGTTACTGGCCCAAAGCTCTAACCACTAGACTACCTGCTGCCCCATCTATGGTCTCCAAATGCCCTCATTCTGGTAATTACTGTTCAAGGTCAAAAACAAAACTAGAAGATGTGTGTGTGTGTGTGTGTATGATCATAGTCAGAATCCCATCAGAATGCTCACATTCAGGGGAAAAAGACATGTTATTTTTGTTTATTTCTCTTAGTCTCCCCCTCCTGCTCCTTTTCACTGAATACAAGGCTGCCTAGGTAATTGAAATGTCAGGCGGATGTCATTTGCCCAAGAAAATTTGGTGTCTAGTTACAATTCCCTTCCCTCTTTGCAATGTTGCGCTTTAGTGCCATATATGCTATACAATTTTTATCCATTTATTGTAAAATAACTTCCAAATTAATTTCAAATAAGCTACTATTTGGGCATTCATGCATGAGATAGGATGACAAGACTGCTCTAATTCATAGTTCTTCCCACTCATACCCTCGCTTACTTGTCGAAGCGCTCTCTGACCTACTACTGCCTTGGTCATATTTATTATCAGCTGTCTGAGCAGAGTACCGATTCGCTGCAGATGTACACAGCCCATCTGTAAATAGCCCATCCATCTACCTACCTCATCCCCATATTGTTTTAATGTACTTTTTTTGCTCTTTTGCACACCAGTATTTCTACTTGCACATCATCATCTGTACATCTCACTCCAGTGTTAATTTGATAAGCTGTAATTACTTCGCTACTATGGCCTATTTATTGCCTTACTCCATTTGCACACACTGTATATATATTTTTATGTTGTGTTATTGACTGTATGTTTGCTTATCCCATGTGTAACTCTGCTGTTTTTTGTCGCACTGCTTTGCTTCATCTTGGCCAGGTCACAGTTGTAAATGAGAACTTGTTTTCAACTGGCCTACCTGGTTAAATAAAGGTGAAATAAAACAATTAAAAATTGGAAGTACTTATTGGTACTTGTTTGCTGAAAATCCTCAAGTGCCTCATTTAATCTTGCTCTTTCACCTTTCCTCTTTTCCATGGTCCCTTCTCATTCACATACTTTTGCTCTTAAATTACGTCTGAGCTCTTCACTCCTTTAATCTTTCCATCCATATTTGATCTCTGCATCATGAGTTCTCCTCTGGCAAAGGTCCATTGTTCTCTCCCGTGATACTTATAGATCATCTTTAAGTCGGCTCTAGTCCTCTGAGGGACAGGAACTCTGGTCAATATCGCGCTCTCCCCTTTGCTCTCTTGCTTTCTTGTTCCTTTGCTTTTCTTTTTTCATTTGCCTCCTCTCTGCTGATGTTTACACATCTATGTACCAATAGATGTGTATGGATGGAGTGGGAAGCTTGATGCTAATATCCATGCTTAGAATTCTGTTGTCTCTGAGATGGATAGGATAGGCAGAATGTGTGTGGGTCTGTTTGACTTATGTCTTGTCAGCGGAAGCATGGAGGTAATTGTCATTACCGCAATTTGATAGGTCTTCTGGGTAAATTAGCATTCACAGTGTATTGGCAGCAAAGAGGGCGCATTGATTGACTGACTGATGTTCCTGCTTTGGAAGCCAGTGAAGGCCTAAGTGGCGGGAACCACACTGATATACTTTAATGTATTATCTGGCATGTCTCCCACATACAATAGATTAATACAATATGTTTAACAAGAATGTTTCATTGTATTTGCTTGGTATTTGTGCTACCAGCATCTATAGATGCCTATATACACACTGAACAAAAATATAAAGGCAACATGTGAAGTGTTGTTTCATGAGCTTAAATAAAAGCTCCTGTAAATGTTTCATATGCACAAAAAGCTTATTTCTCTGAAATTTGTTTACATCCCTGTTAGTGAGTATTTCTTCTTTGCCAAGATAATCCATCCACCTGACAAGTGTGGCATATAAAAAAGCTCATTAAATGGCATGATCATTACACAGGTGCACCTTCTGCGGGGGACAATAAAAAGCCACTAAAATGTGCAGTTTTGTCACTATGCCACAGATGTCTCAAGTTTTGAGGGAGTGTGCATTTGGCATGCTGACTGCAGGAATGTCCACGAGCTGTTGCCAGATAATTTAATGTTAATTTCTCTACCATAAGCTGCCTCCAACTATGTTTTTGAGAATATGGTAGTACGTCAAACCAGCCTAACAACCGCAGACCACGTGTAACCACGCCAGCCCATGTCCTCCACATCCGACTTCTTCACCTGCAGGATCGTCTGAGACCAGACACCCAGACAGCTGATGAAACTGTGGGTTTGCACAACCAAAGAATTTCTGCACAAACTGTCAGAAACCGTCTGAGGGATGCTCATCTACGTGCTCGTCGTCCTCACCAGGGTCTTGACCTGACTGCAGTTCGGCGTCTGCCTGTATGAGGCAAATGGTGGTCACCAGATACTCACTGAATGATTTTCTGATCCACACCCCTACTTTTTTTTGGGGGGGGTGTCTGTGACCAACAGATGCATATCTCTATTCCCATAAATTCATAAATTAGGGTCTAATGAATTTATTTAAAGTTACTGATTTCCTTATATGAACTAACTCAGTAAAATCATTGAAATTGTTAAATGTTGCGTTTTTTAAATATTTTTGTTCAGTGTATTTATCCCTGATACGTCAGTGTCATTATTCTCTGTCCTGCCCTCTCTTTGACAGGGATATCCCTGGAGAATGTTTATGACTACAGTGAGTACTGGGAGGTTGCTCGCGGGCTCTATGCACCCTTTGACTGTACAGCCACTATGAAGTCTGGCAATGCTGATGTGTATGAGAACGAGATCCCTGGAGGCCAGTACACCAACCTGCACTTCCAGGCTCACAGCATGGGCCTGGGGCACAAGTTCAAGGAGGTGAAGAAGTCCTACACAGAGGCCAACAAGCTGCTGGGTGATCTCATCAAGGTGAGGCGACCAGCCACCTATTCAAATTAAGTGATCAAACACCTTTGTAATTTTCTCTCTGAAAGTGGATTTTAAAAGTATTCTGATTTGTGGAGGAAAGTCTGTTTGAACTGCTGAATGAATTGCCCACTTAATTCCTTCACTCACCATCCTCCTTTCACTCTCTCAACTGTGTGTGTGTGTGTGTGAGGGAGGCTCTACTGTCTCTAAAACAAAATGGGAATACGTTTGCAGAAAGGAGAGCCGGTGATCTCACCGCAGCCTAAAGTCAGATTAACCAAGGAGCTTTGAGCAAGCTTATCTGTTATGTTCTGCAAGCTTCTGTCTGATCTCTCCAATCAATGGCATCTTTTAGCGTTTAGTCTCGCCTTGCTGGTTTTCATTTCCTAGGGCTTAATTAAATGATCAGCGATAGTTGACTTTCTGTTCTTGTCCTCCTCCATTTCCTTTGTTTCCGTCTAATATTGTCCATAAAACAGGCACAGTGGATCAGTCTGAGTGTCTGTTCAATAGCAGACACGCTTACTTTGCTTTCATTATGCCTCTCTATTCATTCGCTCCTCTCTGCTACCCCTTGTCTTGTATTCTTAGCTGCAAAAAATCATGTTTCTCAAACAGTTTCCCCCTCTTCACTACCACACTTCTGTTCACCCCTCGCACCTCTCCTGACTACCTCACTTCTGTTCACCCCTCGCTCCTCTCCTGACTACCTCACTTCTGTTCACCCCTCGCTCCTCTCCTGACTACCTCACTTCTGTTCACCCCTCGCTCCTCTCCTGACTACCTCACTTCTGTTCACCCCTCGCTCCTCTCCTGACTACCTCACTTCTGTTCGCCCCTCGCTCCTCTCCTGACTACCTCACTTCTGTTCGCCCCTCGCTCCTCTCCTGACTACCTCACTTCTGTTCGCCCCTCGCTCCTCTCCTGACTACCTCACTTCTGTTCACCCCTCGCTCCTCTCCTGACTACCTCACTTCTGTTCACCCCTCGCTCCTCTCCTGACTACCTCACTTCTGTTCACCCCTCGCACCTCTCCTGACTACCTCACTTCTGTTCACCCCTCGCACCTCTCCTGACTACCTCACTTCTGTTCACCCCTCGCTCCTCTCCTGACTACCTCACTTCTGTTCGCCCCTCGCTCCTCTCCTGACTACCTCACTTCTGTTCGCCCCTCGCTCCTCTCCTGACTACCTCACTTCTGTTCGCTCCTCTCCTGACTACCTCACTTCTGTTCGCTCCTCTCCTGACTACCTCACTTCTGTTCGCTCCTCTCCTGACTACCTCACTTCTGTTCGCTCCTCTCCTGACTACCTCACTTCTGTTCGCTCCTCTCCTGACTACCTCACTTCTGTTCGCTCCTCTCCTGACTACCTCACTTCTGTTCGCTCCTCTCCTGACTACCTCACTTCTGTTCGCTCCTCTCCTGACTACCTCACTTCTGTTCGCTCCTCTCCTGACTACCTCACTTCTGTTCGCTCCTCTCCTGACTACCTCACTTCTGTTCGCTCCTCTCCTGACTACCTCACTTCTGTTCGCTCCTCTCCTGACTCCCTCACTTCTGTTTGCCCCTCTCCTGACTCCCTCACTTCTGTTCGCCCCTCTCCTGACTCCCTCACTTCTGTTCGCTCCTCTCCTGACTCCCTCACTTCTGTTCGCTCCTCTCCTGACTACCTCACTTCTGTTCGCTCCTCTCCTGACTACCTCACTTCTGTTCGCTCCTCTCCTGACTACCTCACTTCTGTTCGCCCCTCTCCTGACTACCTCACTTCTGTTCGCCCCTCTCCTGACTACCTCACTTCTGTTCGCCCCTCTCCTGACTACCTCACTTCTGTTCGCCCCTCTCCTGACTACCTCACTTCTGTTCGCCCCTCTCCTGACTACCTCACTTCTGTTCGCCCCTCTCCTGACTACCTCACTTCTGTTCGCCCCTCTCCTGACTACCTCACTTCTGTTCGCCCCTCTCCTGACTACCTCACTTCTGTTCGCCCCTCTCCTGACTACCTCACTTCTGTTCGCCCCTCTCCTGACTACCTCACTTCTGTTCGCCCCTCTCCTGACTACCTCACTTCTGTTCGCCCCTCTCCTGACTACCTCACTTCTGTTCGCCCCTCTCCTGACTACCTCACTTCTGTTCGCCCCTCTCCTGACTACCTCACTTCTGTTCGCCCCTCTCCTGACTACCTCACTTCTGTTCGCCCCTCTCCTGACTACCTCACTTCTGTTCGCCCCTCTCCTGACTACCTCACTTCTGTTCGCCCCTCTCCTGACTACCTCACTTCTGTTCGC
The DNA here is from genome assembly GCF_901001165.1 of Salmo trutta. Lineage (NCBI taxonomy): Eukaryota > Metazoa > Chordata > Actinopteri > Salmoniformes > Salmonidae > Salmo > Salmo trutta. Next base: position 78,473,375 of record NC_042968.1, read on the forward strand.
CCCTCTCCTGACTACCTCACTTCTGTTCGCCCCTCTCCTGACTACCTCACTTCTGTTCGCCCCTCTCCTGACTACCTCACTTCTGTTCGCCCCTCTCCTGACTACCTCACTTCTGTTCGCCCCTCTCCTGACTACCTCACTTCAAATTTGCACACCAACCTGGAAGTTACTAGTGTGAAATACCATGGTCAATGACAGATGGGCTGTAGCACCAGTAATGTTGTGGATAACATCTGTCTCTCTCCACCTCTCCCCGCATGCAGGTGACCCCCTCCTCGAAGATCGTGGGTGACCTGGCCCAGTTCATGGTGCAGAACTCTCTGACAAGGGCAGAGGTGGAGGAGAGGGCTGATGAGCTCTCCTTCCCCCTCTCAGTGGTGGAGTTCCTGCAGGGCCACATTGGCATCCCACACGGAGGCTTCCCTGAGCCCTTCAGGTCCAAGGTAACACACACACACCACACCCACTTCACACATTCCCAATAGGTCCTAGTTCAAGGCCCTATTTTATTTTTTTCAGCATCCAACAACATTGTTCTTTTTAACACACTGATGGGCTAATGCTTTCAATTGAGAACAGTCGGTGCATCACAATCTGCATCTCTCATTGGGCAGCTGCACTTACAGAAATCAATAGCTTGCCCTTGGGAATGGGGTACAGAGTGTATATGGAAAACATTCTATATCTGCCATTTCAATGCCAACCATGATGGCAGGATTTGTATTCCCACATTCTATATTAAAGGATTATTAGGTTTTTGTACTCTATGGATTTAACATTGAGAGTACATTATACTCCACTTAAATTTCAGTATTTGTAAAAAAAATGTATAGAGCAGAAAAGGCCTTTTTAATAGGGCACATCCCCTTAAGTCATAGGAATACTTGAGAAGTTTGCCTGTTTTTGTCTCCACTGTCCCTGGATCTCTATCACACACATGTTTCTGTTTGAAATTTGAAGAAATATAATTTCTTTCCCCATCTCTAAGAGAACCTCAATTACCCAGAAGCATTTCTCTGGAAGATCAATTATTTTCTAGGACACATTTGTGCCTCACATCACCAGTGCACAATGCAGTTCCCCTTCTTGTTTTGTTTTCCATTGGACGCACAGTGGCACTTGAGTCATTTATTTTTCAGTTCATAAATAAATAGGCCATCTGCTTAGCATACATCATGTATAACAAAGGAATGATACAGCCATTATGGAGCAGCTATTTCTCATTTCCAACAGATGCCTAGCATTATCTTTATTCATTATTACATTCATGTTTACTTGTGATGTTCAAACGTTGCTTGTAGCCTGCCTAGCTCCCTTTGCCCTGTTAGTGGCTGATTTATAACCTCTGCCCACAGGTGCTGAAGAATATGCCACGTGTAGAGGGCCGCCCGGGTGCCTCTCTGCCCGCCATGGACTTCCAGGCCCTAGAGAAACAGCTGCGAGAGACGCACGGAGATGACATCACTCCTGAGGATGTGATGTCAGCAGCCATGTACCCCAAGGTGTTCCAGGAGTTCAAGGAGTTCACCAATCAGTTTGGCCCCGTAGACTGCCTCAACACACGCCTGTTCCTCGATGGACCCAAGATCGCTGAGGAGTTCGAGGTCAGTCTCAACATTTGCGTGGATGAGAAGGGATTCATTTGACATGAACTGACTGATTACAATATAATTGCTTATGTTCTGTTTTCCTTGGATCACACTTCCTGTGTCTGTCAGGTGGAGTTGGAGCGAGGGAAGACCCTCCACATCAAAGCCCTGGCCCTGGGAGATCTCAACAAGGCTGGCCAGAGGGAGGTGTTCTTTGAGCTGAATGGAGCGCTCAGATCTGTCCTGGTCAAGGATACAGTGGCCATGAAGGTACAGTACGTAGTTACATGCTTAAAACGCATAATGACAAATAACACATTTAAGCTATTCTCATTGCTTTAAGTTGTTTAACCTCCCCATTAGATATCTCAATCGACACATTGGTGTTCCTGCAAACTCACGAAGTGTACACTCTGCCCCCCCCCCCCCCCCCCTCCCCCTCCAGGAGATGCACTTCCACCCCAAGGCGCTGAAGGATGTGCGTGGCCAGGTTGGGGCTCCCATGCCGGGTAAGGTTGTGGAAGTGAAGGTGAAGCAGGGCCAGACGGTGGAGAAGGGCCAGCCTCTGTGTGTGCTCAGCGCCATGAAGATGGAAACAGTGGTCAACTCTCCCCTCTCTGGCACCGTGGTCAAGATCTACGTCAACGCCGACAGCAGCCTGGAGGGAGACGACCTCATCCTGGAGGTCACCGAGTAGGATAGGAACCATTCATTTGAGCACAACCTTAACCCCTTCAGTGGCACACGCTAAAGTACAATTCCAACTGTTGAAAAGAGGCAGGCAGGAGAGAAATCTATCTATTTTTGAAATTCTGGGAAAAAATATATAGTATGATTGTAATAAATTAATGAACTAATGTTTGTTTATTGGAGCGCTTCCTGTGGTGATTGCACTTGTGATATGTACGGTAATCCACTGTCACTTTAGAAACTGAAAAGCACAATCATTAACCATTAATCATGACTTGGAAGGGAATTAAACCTAGGAGTTTTCATATTAATATGTTAATCAATATACGTCATTCTCTAACGCTTTCCTGTAGAGTTGTATTGCTGAGGCTATGCCAATATGAAGATGAATGATGCAATAAATAAGTGTAAAGCAATTGATAAGCCGTTGACATTCTGGTATTTAGTGTAATATAAACTCTTAATCTTGGCTAATCATGATTTAAATTGTACGGTACCCTTTAGGCCATCCCTGTACGAGCATCACCTCCATGAGTGTCATCGTCTGATATGTTTAAATAGAAAAATGAAAGTTAACATCAATAAACCCAGTAATAATATAGGTGTTCAAGCATAAAAAGTGTTTCCATCCTAATTGTCCTCTCACTCACTCTTCCCTCCATCTCACTATATTGACTGGGTAAATATGTTCTAAGCATCTGCTCTCATCACTGATAACTGCATTACTTTCACTCATTTCCCCCAACCCATGCTTTTACTTTCCTTTGCATCTGAAAGTGGATAGCCTATGAATTTTTGAAGCACAAGTGACTCAGTTGACCAAAACTCTTCTTTTAGACACAGAACCTAAAATAACAATTTTTTTTGACCAACTGCCTTGCTTTGTACATGAACGCAAATATACTTGATATTGATACACGCTTGATATTTTGGCAACTTGTTGTGACTTTTTAAAATAGAAATGAATCCTACTTAACTGGACATATTTAGTTATTCTGGTACTCATTGGGACTGACTGGACTCTAGTGAGATTTACAGGCTGTAGGGGGTAGTTTAATGTTCTCAATCTGTGGTAATAGATTACTAAGGGGCCTTAGTTTGTAGAATACATATGTTTACTGTGCAACTTTCTTGCCCCAAGCGTTTTGTTTTGCTTATTAGTCCCCCCCCCCCAATTGTAAACTTTGCTTGTTAGACCCCATAGGAACTTGACCCGAATAACCGATGACAAAATAATTGGTCTATGTTTTCAGTGTAGAGATTAAAAGTAGTTGAATGTTACTGCTGTATATGGTGTGTCCTTGCAGTACATGAGGCTACTGTCTGAGTGTTAATTGTTTTGTCAACTGTCATGGTAACCACTTTGTGACTGTTTACATCCGGGGTGTTGATAATCATGAGCACACTAGGCATTGTCATTTAATGCAGTATTTGCAGTGCAAAGGGAAATGTTATTGATTGGGGTGTTTTTTTACATGAAAAATCATAGCCTTGTCATGATTAAGTAACATCTATAAAATTACAAATCATCTCTTGAGAATTGTTTAACAAAACCTGTTGTATCAAGCCATAGTAATCAGATGTTTCTTACTCTTATAACACCTGTATGTGAAACATAGGACTTAAGCCCAGTAATGCAACCATTAATGAATGTAACAATTGAGCCTGTTATCTTACGAGCAGACATTGATACTGTGCGTAAAATATCATTTTTGCGTGCAGTACGCACAGTTATCTAAGGCAAGTAGGAGACTTCTACATAGGAAAAACAAATGTTAATGAGCTTTATACGTAGATGTCTTGTAAGCGTTAACATTACTACCGATATGTTGAATAGCAATGTCATTTGTATTCTAGAATCTTGCTGGGGATCTGTGGCATTTGTTATGTCATCCTTCTCATGTCTGTCTGTTTTGATGATCAGTTTTAAAATATGCAAATACTAATTCTGTGTAACCTCATGTTCTTTTCAATGTGACAGAACTTTGAAAGAAATTAAAAGAGCATTACAGAGTTGCCTCGCTCTTTGTCATTTTAATGTTTTGATAATAGAGCTTGTGTGCAATGGTGCATCTAAGACTTAGTGTGCGGCTCTGTTCAAGTGCTCTATTCTTATGAAGAGTAGTGTGAAAAATGAATCAAAATGGCAGACAAATGTTTCTACATAAACAATTCAATAATTGTGACAATTTGAGAGTCGACACTCGATAGGTAAAAATAATGTACATATTCAGTTGCAGGGGTGTAAAAGGCAGATGATCGATAGTTGATAAGGCCCACTCTAATGGAAACGGACAGGAACGGCCCTAACCTCCCCAATCAGTTGGTGCACATTGATTGGTTGCCAATAGCGTAATCCCCTAATGGATGCACAATGATAGATATGAGGACAACTCGTGTGTGTCCATTCGTTCACATGCCACACTGTTAATAATTTTGACATTTTGAGTCAATAGTTACTCAAACAGTTACATCTCTTCTAAAGCCTGCAATGCATGCATTTGCACAGCCTCACAGTTTAGATACTGAGTAGTGTACTATTCTGTAGCATTACTGCACTGATGGATGATGGGCCTCAGTGCTGCCATATGCTCGTTTAGATGAGAATGGGGGTGTGTTTTCAGGCGTTGATTAATTGCTCTGTATGCACCAGGGTAGTCTACCTGTAGGTGCTGAACATGGCCATGTGATAGGTTGATGTGCAGCCAGGACTGGGGGCAGAGGAAATGTAGGAGGCTGAATGAGAAGAGCCTGGGAGCCCGTATTGCTCACTGAGTTGTGGATGGGTTGTAAAGTGCATGTTTCAAATGTTCTATTTTTTAACCTCTCTTGGGTAGGGGGCAGTATTTTCACGGCCGGACGAAAAACGTACCCAAATTAAACGGCCTACTACTCGGGCCCAGGAACTAGAATATGCATATTATTAGTAGATTTGGATAGAGAACACTCTGAAGTTTCTAAAACTGTTTGAATGATGTCTGTGAGTATAACAGAACTCATATGGCAGGCAAAAACCTGAGAAAAATCTAACCAGGAAGTGGGAAATCTGGTGCTTGTAGTCCTTTCAAGTCATTGCCTATCCAACACACAATGACTTAGGGTTCATTTTGCACTTCCTAAGGCTTCCACTAGATGTCAACAGTCTTTAGAAAATTGTTTGAGGCGTCTATGGTGAACAGAGAGCTTTTTTGAAATCTGTCACAGCGGTTGCATAAAGGAGATGTTCATCTATAATTCTTTGAATAACAGTTTAATATTTTATCAACGTTTATGATGAGTATTTTTGTAAATTGTTGTGCTGATTCACCGGCAGTATTGGAGGCAAAATATTGTCTGAACATCACCGGCAATGTAAAATGCTGTTTTTGGATATAAATATGAACTTGATCGAACAAAAAATGCATGTATTGTGTAACATGATGTCCTAGGAGTGTCATCTGATGAAGATCGTCAAAGGTTAGTGCATAATTTTAGCTGGTTTTCTGGTTTTTGTGACGCCTGTCCTTGCTAGGAAAATGGCTGTGTGGTTTTTCTTGTGTTGGAACTGTCCTAACATAATCTAACTTTATGCTTTCGCCGTAAAGCCTTTTTGAAATCGGACAATGTGGTTACATTAAGGAGACGTGTATCTTTAAAATGGTGTAAAATAGTCGTATGTTTGAGAACTTTGAATTATGACATTTTGTGGTTTTGAATTTGGCGCTCTGATTTTTCACTGGCTGTTGAATAGTGTGAACCGTGGGTGGACCTCCCCAAGAGAGGTTTAAGGAGGGAGTTAACCCCGGAGATAATCATACCTCATGAGTGTGCTTCCTTGCTATTAGAAATGTGCCTGTGTGGCAGTCTGTCATAAATGTTTGATTCAGTGTCCCCGCCCTCCTCCCATTCAGACCTAATGTATCTGACATCGCTCATCTCTGGCTCCTCTCCATCACCTAGGCTCTCTGCCGTCCTCCCAGAAGAAAACGGTGCAGCCACTTTTGCAGAACATTTCAGCAACATAATTAGTTTATACAGGTGTGGCTCAGGCTCTCTCCCAGTAACAAAGCTAATGATCGCTGGTCCTCTCCCCTCAGTTTTTTGCTCCCTCATAATCCCCTTAATTTGTGATGTTTGGTGAGCTTGCTGTGACGAGGGGGTTCACCGTGGGTTAGTGTATGCTCCCAGCATGACAGAACACTAGTGGGAGGAGAACACGTAAGTTCCCACAGAATGAGGTCAAGTACTTAACTGGCATTAGTATTCTTCATAATTTTAATATCAAGCCATTAGCCTAATACCTTAGTGTTAAGTCTTGTTAATTAAATGAAGCCCAGGTTTCTTTAGAGAAGAAAAATGCCACCTTGGTGCAAAGAGCTGAGATTTGTCCATTAGTACGATCATGTTTGTGGTCTAATGAGAGGAGTGGGAGTGTTAGGAGTGTTTATCAGACAAAATTGGTGATTGGAGCATGGCTTTGATACACAGAACTTTGCAATAGGATATGTTAGAATATAGAAATATAGGACTTCTGTCAGACTTTGTAAACGTTGGCATTGTAAATATTCCACTTTGTGCAATTGCCTAAAGATTTTTTTTAAACATGCATGACTCTTGATGAACAATATCACCTACAGCCTTATTTCAGACTTTCAAACAGCCCTCAAATCCCAGACTCGTAATTAGTCACCAGGGAAGTTATTAATAAAGCTTAACTACCATCATAAATTCCCCGCTTCTTTTTTATTTAAGAAAAAAATTGATAAATACCACAACAGGCTAATAGATATTAGAGATGATTGACTCTTATGTCTCGCTACCATTGAATACTGAGTCAATCCAATCTCTGAACTTAATGAATCGTTCTTAATATAACATATTTACTATGTTTGAAGTACATTTTATAAAGCTATATATACTGATATAATATAATCCCTCAAGGTCTGTGGGATACTTGCAGCTTTCCTATTACGTGACCTGTTTTGATGGGATTTGTCTTGCCACTGTGCCGTACAATACTCTGTGTGGCAAGTCTGTGTTTACAACCAAGGTGTGCTTGTTTCCTGGATACTGTTTCTAATAATCCTCTGATTTAGAAATGAAGACGTTACTCTGGATTCCCCCGGGGAAGCCTGAAGTCAAGTCTATGAATTACTCACCTGTAATGTCAGCTCTCTGCGCTCATGCAAAAACAGAAGCCACAAACACACCAACAATATGAATAATGCAAGTATCCCAGCTGTCAAAACAAGGATCTTAAGATTCTGACATAGGGTTGAGGACTGAATTTGTTTTGGTGGTGGAAAGGGCTTGTTTAAGTTATTAAAGTATATGTCAGGCTACCCACAAACTCTAATTTCTAAATGAAAGCAGTTCGCTGCACATTACGAATGGCAGTGGAGGACATGCATATAAAATGCATGTTATCAGTCATTTATTTTCCTGTTTAGGTCAAATGTTTGTATCTATTAAAAAGTAATGATAGACATAAAGAAACATTGACAAGCGAGAGGGAGATCAACAAAGAGAGTAAATTGGTAACGCGTAGAAATGGAGTCTGAATACCGAGGTAAAGACAGTTTCAAGTTGGATATTCGATGGATATTCACACTTTCAAACCTCAATAGCTTTCAAACCACTTCAGCCACAGACTCCAAATAAGTGTCATGATGTTGGAAAAATTGCACACAACATTGCACAGGTCTTATTTTCACGATTTTGACATTAATTCGCTTTCCAAAGCTAATAAACGTAGAAATGTGAGCAGCATTTTGGATTCCGAGTTGAATTAGTTAGGGAGCGTAAACAAAGCACAAAGATTTTTTTACATTCAAATTTCAATAGCTCCTTGCTCATGTGACCTACTGACTTCAAACAAAGTTCAGAATGTACACTCAGTGGGCCTACACATTGCACACCCTTTAGTTTGTCCATTTTCATCTCACCCGTTTTTACATTAATATTTCAAACTTTCACATTTCAATAGCTCCTTGGTCATGTGACCTACTGACCTCAAACTACTTTCAGAATGTCCACGGACTGGCGGAGACGGGCGCCGTGAGGCATCCAGTGCGGTAATGCGACCGATCCTGGAGAAGCTGGCGGGAGCCCCGGGGAGAGTTCTCTTTTCTTTGTGATGGGCAGGGTGCCCTGGAATGTGTCCGCCCCGAGAGAGTGGCCCAAGCCCTGGAAAGTGTTGCAGTTTCGGCATCGTCTGGTGGGCTATCCCTGGCCCTTGAAAATCTGGGGGAGAGGGTGTAAATCTCACACCGGGCCGTACCCGCAGCAGATCTCCAAGGCAAACAGCCTCTGGCATGTTATAACAATGTAGGTAAGGGAAGTTGGCAAAAAAGAGACGTAACTTCAGGGATAAGGATTGGCTCGTCGGGCTGGGTCAGTCGGGCTGGGTTGCGAAGTGGGGCTGGGCTCAAGCTGCGGCTTGGGGAGCAGTCGCTCCATCGCCCTCCTCTCGCCACTATTGGAAGTTCGCTGTGCGGCTCATCTCGCGGTCTCTCGTCCATGGTCTCGCAAGGGGCTGTGTGTGGGGGTTTGTCGGGGTGGTGTCCGTCGGCGGGCCGAAGGCAGACCGGTGGGGGTTTAGGCTGGCGGCGGCAACTCTGGACGTGCGCCGGGCCCTTCTCGCGGATCTCCCCAGCTACGGCACTCGCCAGCCCCACACATTGTAGGTGGGGTGGTCTCCTTTACGCTCACTAGACTTGAGGCGGAGACTAAAGCCATTGGCCCCGCAGTGATGGAGCATTGCATGGATCTGGCTCATGCCCTACGGAGTGGGGAGAGGTATCTCCAGCTTCTCTGGGGAGGGAGGCATACATCTGATGTGGGTAGTACCATCCACGCCCATTGATTTGCTACGGAACCATAAAATGGACGGAAGAAGTCTAGGTTCCCACTGGGCACGGATCACTGAATGTCAACTTGATGAAATTCAAACGAGCGTACCCACCTGTCGCGGTCGCACTCAAATCACCCGTGGGGTGACTGTGACCACCTCATGTCAAAGTGCTGGTAAAGGTGGTTCCTATGGCTCTGTCCCGGAGGGCTGACTAGGCAAGCAAATGATTAAAAGGGGATGATTATTTTCTGTTGCTTCTTCCGAACACCCGGTCGATGGTGCCGCTAGATACAGCGAGGGGTATTTGGTTCTCAAGCCTATAAGTATTGCGCTGGCACTTGATGTCGATTGAGTGTAAAAACCAAGTTAAAGTCTGCTGAAGGTTTGTCGCGGGCAACTGATGTCCAGTTTGTAAGACAGAAAAACCTCTGATACCACCGGGCGTGACTTGAATGGATGTCAATTTGATGATATCTGACTGTAGCATGCTACCCTTCGCGGTCGGACTCAAACCACCTTTGGGGTGGCTGTGACCCCCTCATGTCAAAGTAAGGAAATTTGATGAAGCGGGGGTAAACGGCGGAACATAATTAAGAGTCTCTTGAGGTAGCCAAATGACGCGCATGAATGGATGAACGAGAAACGTGTGAGATGAAAAGGGACAAACTAAAGGGTGTGCAATATAGAAGGGTAGTCAGTGGCACTAGTGGTTCTGGGGGCAGGGGGGGCCAGTGCCCCTGTGACAACAATTTTGGACCCCCTTGTGGCCCCCCTAAATGTGGAGTATGAAATCATTTTTACATAACACATTTTGCTATCGTTCTATTTTTACATCCGTTATTAGACAGTGGCAACTCGGAACACTAATTTAATCCACACATTTTCAAGAGGGACGGCTTTAGGCGGAACACAACAGTATCATACCACATGCATCTGCATTATGAACATGGTCTTTTGCCTGCTAATGTCTGCAATGCAGTGAAGAAAACGATATGACAACAATAACGTCTAATGTAACTGGCCCCTCTAACAGTACAACTGGCCCCAGCTTGGCCCCCCCAGTTGAAATGGTCTAGAACCGCCACTGGTCAGTGGACATTCTGTACCTTGTTTGAAGTCAGTAGGTCACATGACCAAGGAGCTATTGAAATTCAACAATTTGAATAAATAATTTAAAATAGTGCGAGATGTAAATCGACAAAAAAAAAGTGTGTGTGTGATGTGTGTCTATGCCATCGGGTTAGCTAGATCCAGTTTTAAAAGTTTTAGGAGTAATGATTAAAGAGCTTTTGACATTAGAAAAATTTGATTTGTCACTATGTTGACGGTCCCTAACTGCCTTTGGTGGACGTAAGGAAAACTACAGGCGAATATCCGTCGAATATCAAATCTGAAACTGTCTTTACCTCAGTAGTCTGAATGTAGAGAGAGAATGAGGCATGCTGTATATATTTGGTGTGCATGGCAACGATAACCTTTATAATGGTTTCTCTCTGTTTCTCTGTTTTTCACACACACAAACTGTGTCATATGAACCCTAATGGAAAACCTTGTTGGAAAATAATGCCGTAATTACGGTTCAATCGTGTACAGGCTCGATTGGTGGGAAGGTGGGTAGTTGTTGAAGACAACTTAGTAAAAAGGTTTCCAAAAGGGTTCTAAGGCCGTTCCCATTGGAGAACCCTTTTGGGTTCCAGGTAGAACCCTCTGTGGAGCTGTTCTGGAACCAAAAGGGTTCTACCTAGAACCAAAAAGGGTTCTTCAAAGAGTTATCCTATAGGGACAGCCAAATAACCCTTTTAGGTTCTAGAAAGCACCTTTTTTTTCTAGGAGTGTAGGTTAAATGGCAAGCTTGAGGAATGTGCATTATTTTGCTGTGCTAATAGTCTATAAGGTAAATAGGTGATTGACATTCCACTAATAGGAAAGAGAAGAAACAAGGTGCTATGCTGATGATGAGACGTGTGTATTCATTCCCACTATGCCTATAGAATAGGAAACAAAAGTGAATTATGTGATGCTTACTGGATTAAGTTAAATTGGCATTCAGACCAACCTCCTTGATTGAACTTCTGTAACCTAGGTTACAATGGATGGCTCTCATCTGAAAGGAGGCTAAAAGTGTCCAGGAGGACTTTCAGTCAATATACTGCTATAGATCATACACAGGTAATCACATTCCTGCATAGCTGCATTTTGTGTGTGTGTGTGTGCACGCATGTGAATGTGTGTGTGCACAACAGCGTGGTGGGAGAAGCTATAGGAGGACGAACACATTGTATTGGGTGGAATGGAACAGCGTCAAACATGTGGTTTCCATGTTTGATACAGTTCCATTCCAGCAATTACGATGAGCCCGTCCTCCTATTGCTCCTCCCACCAGCCTCCTCTGGTGTGCACGCATGAGTGTGTGTGTGTGTGATGATAATTGTGTGTCAAATGATCATTCAAAATTGTGCTCCTGTTTGTTGTTATTAATATAATGTAGCTACAACATAGCGGTCTGCTTTAGTGTCTTTATTCCATCACATACTTTGGCACTACCTGCTGGGCAGTTTAAGATGAGCTATTTTCTCTGCTAGCTCTGAGAACGGACCAATAGCAGGACAGAAAATCATTGCGTAGACATATCTGGGACATTCATTCAATCACTCGGCTTCGGAAAATTTGGAAGCACACCGACCATCTTTTGTGTTTTATTAAATTAAAACGCTGGTAAGCTTCTTGAGAAATTATTAGTGACTAGCTTTTTGAAACGCATGAAGGCTCAATACATTTTTTGAGGAACCTAGCTAAAGTAATTGGCATAACGGATATCAGATACTGGCACAACAGATACTAGCTAGCTAACGTTCGCTAGCTAACGTTAAGTTAACTAGTTTGCCCCAATCGTCAGGTTTGAGGCATATAGTTCTGTGTAGCCATATAACTATTAAACATATGTTTATGTTTTGATAATGACAATGAAACTTACACACACATGCTCCCATTTATGATTGAATCACAAATAGATGTATATATGTAGTTAGCTCAGCTACACAGCTTCCATTTTATTTTTCCTATCATGCGCCCATTGATGATGACGTGTAGCAAGTTTATAAACTACGTTAGGTAGCCAAATGGAAGCCTATCAGATTTGCGTTTACTCTGTCTTACATTAACTCTCTCATGTGTACCCCAGATATGAGGTTTTGTCTGCTGTTTGTGGTCACTCTGGTGTCCCTGGCTCCGGCAGTTCGCGGGGGCGACAAAAAGAAGCTCCAAATTGGTATCAAGAAAAGAGTTGACAACTGCCCCATTAAGTCCCGTAAAGGGGATGTGCTGAACATGCACTACATCGTGAGTAAAAATTGAGATGCTCCTCCATTTAGACACTGAATGAAAAACAACATGTCCTAAAGCAGTATATATTTTCATTTTAGGACAAGATGTACTGTTAAGGAGTGTAGGCTAGCTTTACTAGCCTACTTCTTTGACGTCTAAGAACCCATTTTATGTAGGGCTGGCTCTGGCTGCCAAAACAGTAAAAAAACAACAACAGCCAAATACTTCATTTAAACGTGAATTGATTCTCAATTGTGGTAAGGTTCTAGAAACATAAAGCCCTCTACTTTCATATCACATCAAAATAATTGTACAAATGCAAAATATACACTTACTGTGCAGTGGCGGTCAGTGCTGTTTAAGATCCGATCATTTTTTTTAAATAATCATGAGCATGGCCGCCTTTCTATTACAGCATATTGGATGACTGTCATTCATATTCATTTCACCTAGTTCAATTTAACAGCGATAGGTTTAGGCTACTACTTGATACTCTGATTTTCCATATACCCATCATGAAGTTGCTACAACCTAGCCTACGAATGCAAGTTTACAATGTAGGTACATACAGATCTAGAGAGAAATTTCAGGTGACAGACAAACACATGGACAGACAGTGACACATTCAATACCGCCTTGCACACTCTGCCTGCATCTAGCTGATATAGGGTGTAATCAAAAGTCCAACAGTTGTAAACGAGAGTTTCGATAGGACAAATTCAGGTATGTTTATCCCAGTTTTGTTCCGTTTAAGAAATTGGTGGAATGAATACACCCCTGATCACGCATAAACACAGTTATATTTCATAACAGCCATGTTGTAGTCCTTTTCATATCTAAGCACTCTCCTCCTCTCACCTTTTACTTTTGCTTGTCGACTTCAATGCACAACACATCAGATGTATGTAACCAGAAGAAAAACTTTTTCAAACCATATCATAACCGCTACACACAGCCTACATCGTTGTTACCATATTAGCTAAAGTAACGTCATAGTCAACATAGCTAATAGAACTAACGTGTTAGTAAACTCGCTACAATCATGCAGTAGTGTACAGTCAGTAAGCAGTTTAGCACTTACACCAGCGGCTTACCCTGACTTGGAAGAGTTCCAGTGTTGTGTTGGATAGTCATAGCCAGCTAGCTAACGTAGCATCCCTCTGTTTGAGCAGGGTGTTTGAGTAGGAAAAGCTAGCTAGCTGCATTTGCTAGCAAAGTAAGTGAAACTGAAAGTTTAAAAAAATGGGCACAGCGACAGATTTCCACTGATGATTCGAACCAGTGACATTTGGTTACTGGTCCAACGCTCTTAACAGCTAGGCTATCTATTAAACTATTATCTTGCTCTCTTTTGAAGTCAACTACTCACCACATGTTATGCACTGCAGTTCTAGCTAGCTGTAGCTTATGCTTTTAGTACTAGATTCATTCTCTGATCCTTTGATTGGGTGGACAACGTGTGTTTAGTCAATAACTGTGTTTGTCTGCAGGGAAAGCTGGAGGATGGAACAGAGTTTGACAGCAGCATTCCAAGGAACCAGCCTTTCACCTTTACTCTGGGAACTGGACAAGTTATCAAAGGCTGGGACCAGGGCCTGCTCGGGTTGGTGCCTGTTTTTTACTTTCCCCCTGTTGATTACTAGTGTCCTCATGCACTGGATGACTTGTGAGGACTTACATTTGCAGACAGTGTCAAAACTATATAGTGATGTTCTTTTGGATATAAGGTGTAAAAAAAACATTGATTTCTGACCCCTGCATGCAAGGTTCTTAATCCATCAATCCCACTTTCTCTCTTTAGAATGTGTGAGGGAGAGAAGAGGAAACTGGTCATCCCTTCAGAGCTCGGTGAGTTTGCCCACTGATACTTCACATTTCACCGTCCCAATGACCACTGATACTTCACATTTCACCGTCCCACAGACCACTGATACTTCACATTTCACTGTCCCAATGACCACTGATACTTCACATTTCACCGTCCCAATGGCCACTAATACTTCACATTTCACCGTCCCAATGACCACTGATTCTTCACATTTCACCGTCCCACAGACCACTGATACTTCACATTTCACCGTCCCAATGACCACTGATACTTCACATTTCACCGTCCCAATGACCACTGATACTTCACATTTCACCGTCCCAATGACCACTGATTCTTCACATTTCATCGTCCCACAGACCACTGATACTTCACATTTCACCGTCCCAACGACCACTGATACTTCACATTTCACCGTCCCAACGACCACTGATACTTCACATTTCACCGTCCTACAGACCACTGATACTTCACATTTCACCGTCCCAATGACCACTGATACTTCACATTTCACCGTCCCAATGACCACTGATACTTCACATTTCACCGTCCCAATGACCACTGATACTTCACAGGCTTCTCCACATTACTGCTGACTGAATCTAGGTAATTTTTTATTTTATTGCACCCGCTTAGATTTATATAAACCCATCCATTATTACGCAAGATAAAAGTCCTGCCTTGTAGTCCATTTTCCTACACTCCCACTGTTCTGACCTCTCCATTCACATTCCTTCTTTTGTAGGATACGGAGACAGAGGAGCACCTCCTAAGATTCCAGGTATTTCGGATATTTCTCTAGGTCTCCCACTGGCTTGCTCTACAAGTCAGTCTCTGAGGTAACCATGTCTTTATTGTGAAAAGCTTTCCACCATATTAGTTTGTAACTACCCTGTGTCTCCAACAGGTGGTGCCACTCTCATTTTTGAAGTGGAACTACTTGGCATCGAGAGGAGGTCTGACTTATAGTGAACATTAACTTCAAACAAAATAAGCTGCCTGTTAGTGCTGTTTTTAAGTCACTGTGCCGTACCATAACTTCTTCCTTAACTCCTACTTACCCAAGACAACGTACAGGGTGACGGTTTCTCTTTACCATTAGTCGTTGCACTGAAATACTGTATAGTGCTAAAAGCTGTTGAAGATCCTACATAATATAGATACTATTCAACTATAGCTAACATATGTAACTGTGGTACTCCATGGTGAATTTGAACTCCAATGCCTTAAACATTATACATTTTTGTAAGCAAATAATAATTTTTGTTCCGCATTCAAAGTTGCCCCTTCCATCATTCCAGTGTTATGTTTTTCTGAATGTGAGACCAACTAGCTCTTTGACTTAAATGAATCGTCATTTTTGAGTATTTTACTAGCCTTATAAGTGTAACTTACAGGGTACGTATCATGCTGAGGGAACTAGTCGAACAACACACATGCAACATGGTAGCACAAGATAAGCGATAGTGCACTGTTCAATGGGTTTTTAGGCTCTATTGAATGGAGTGTTTGTAAATGAATTTTAGTTCTGGAATTCCAATTTCACTTCATTGGTATATAAGACTTGACCAATGTTCATGTTTCAGTTTGTTTAAATTGATTAAAGATATTTGGATTTTCAAAGTGACTGCTAGTGTTTTTTTCCTGCAAGATATTTAGCTATAGTACATTACAATAACATCTAAAGTGCACGCAAGTCAAAGTAGGTAAAACACGTATTGAATTTTAATAAAAATGTAACAAATTGTTAAACAGCACCATTAAGTATTGCTACATTACGTCACTACAGTTTTGCAATCACATCTTAAACACACACACCACAGATTATGCAGTTGCCTACTGTACCTCCAGCACTCTAAATGAACGCAGTAACCCAGTTCATGATTTGATTCAGTCTTCAACATGATGCAGGTTCTAGGAGATACACTGCGAATCTGGTAGTTAAAAGCCTGCCCAAAATAACATCTCAATGGGGTCCAAAAGATTAAGGAATTATAGTAATGAGGTGTACACACGCGGGCGCAGAGAAATGCAGGACCAATTGTCATACTTTTCAAAGACATTGCTTAATCCACAATAGTCAATACAATCATTGCTGTAGTCTTCTAAGGCCGAAGTCCTTTTCGCAGTGCTTACTGTATGGTTAATGACTACGTTTTTGGGGTTTGAGAAACAAGTAGAAAGGCCTTCGCTTTATATAGCTTTTTATCTACTTGGGTCAGGTCTGAGAAACAGACCCACCCCGTCACTCTCAGGCACCAGGGTGGAGGATATGGAGGGGAAAACAGTTGAACCATATGTTATAGTAGGACTCAAAAGCATTCACTGTAGTGACAGTTCATGTCATGGATTTAAATGGGCCCTAACCCTAATTTGCAAATGTTTTCCTGTGTTTTATAGAGTCAGTCATGCATTACTCCCAAAATGTATATTTAACAATAAATGTGTGCTATGAAAACGCGTAGACTACTGATGTTATTACAGTACCTTGTGTGGCATGCTGGTGTTTGTCTTTGATAACTGTCCACACTTGCTCATGTCAAAGGTATAACAAAGAAAAGCATAATGTTCACTCCCAGTAGTACAGTGTGAAATGTTGAAAAGCCCTTCATGCTTCCCTTTCAAAAAATATATTAGACAGATGATGACAGTGCTCGGCTTGAAATCATTACATAGACTTAACTACTGTTTCCCCAAATAAACCATTCTCGAGTAACACTTTGCTTCTCTATAAATCCTAGTTAAATTGGCATCGTACAAATGACATGGCTCCAACTATTACCAACCAATGATAGCTCACTATTTCTAGCTGTTACTATACATACAGTGATGTTGACTAATCAACTAACCAAAGAGTTACATTTGTTGGACTGCATAAAGTTGCATCTGTCATGACTCACTATGAGCTGTCATGAGGTTTATGTACTTGTCATGCTTTGCTGGTGACTTATAGCTCAAGTTAAATGTTGTCATGTTCTTCCTCCGTGTCATCAGTTTACCAATGCTGTACTATATTCTGATATATGAACACTCATCACTTACTACTGTATATGTATAACATGATTATAAATCCACAACAAGTTTAAACAAAGACAGAGACATAGTAATCCCTGCTGGTCGATCTTCTTCCCTCTACCAATCCTGCTGATTGAAGGATTCTAGGTGCTGAGGGTTTCTAGCTGGGTGTCCCTGTGTAGAACTGAGTTATAATCGGTTGGGGTTGTTCTGAGGCTATGGAGAAGATTTTTCATTCTTTTTGGGTGGAGTGCTGAGTTTCTGCAGACCTTTAACTTTCTCTAGGAGAGCCGTGACAAAGTCCTGCAGTAAATGAACAATGGAGGGTGATGTGAGACTGAACAACTGTTATCATACATATTACTCATTTATTTGAGAAACTCAGTCAAAACAATGGATGGGAAGTTGGTTCCAGACAGTTATTTTCAATTGATCAGTCACTATAAATGCTGGGTTTAAAGCTTAACAGGAGCAGATAATCTTATTCTAATTTTGAACTTACATCTGTAGGTTTGTAACAGTCAACCAGCAAACCCTGAAAAACAGTAGGAAGTGAAAGAGGAAATTAACTCCATTAGAAGAGCCAAATCCTAACTTGAAATCCACATGGGTAACTGTTGTAAATGCATGTAATGATATGGCAGATTTCCCATCAAATTTTGAGATTGACCTAAAGTAAGGATTCAGCCCTCGAGATATATATATATATATATGTATTCAATATAGAATAGGGTTTAGCGGTCACCTTGACCCTGGATGCCCGGTCTCCATCAGTGGGCATATCCAACAGCTCATCCACATCAATCTCCAACTCTGGAATCTCCTCCTCCTGAGAGAGGCAAAGGCAGTGAGAGACAGTGATGGTGATAGACAAAGACATGGACACAGAAAATATAGGGACAACAGAGAGGGGAGAGTAGAAAAAACTGTAATGAATATATCAGACAGCCTAATGATCAAACAAAATATTTTTGCACAGCTTCCTCCCTCTGCTTCTCAACACAACAGGATGGGCTGAACCCCCTATGTGGTGTGTACTGATAACAATACACACAGACTTCCTGACTGCTGTCTACTCAATTGAACATGACTGTTTAGAAGTAGCCATCCCTATAGAAATACATTACAATACAATCTCCTGTTAGTACATTGTATTGCTGTTTACATGCCTATAATCTACAGCCCAAGGACCTAGTCAGGAGGTCAAATAGTAGTTACAAGAGCCCACACTCACATAGGCCAATCAGAAAACACTCAGCATCTCCTCTGACCCTGGCACAACCCTGAGGACCAGAGTTGCCTAAATCAAAACACTAATAAATCACATTCATATCTCCCACTATATGTCACCCTCTGCTCCAGCCAAGGTCATTATTAGTCCAATTAGCACTTTACTAGTCCAGTTGGTCTCTCTGAGGACCACTTGACATAAGTAATGGTCAATGTCATTACAGTCCAATAATGCGTAATGTGCCGGTGCTGCATGTTACTTCTCAACCTATAATGTTAACCACGTTGTTCCCAACTTATCTGATGCAAAGGTGCTGCTGCAACACTTTTATGGGAATAGTTCATGTGTTATTGTGTGTCAAAACACCTGATCAATTCAGTGGTCAAGACCAGTTGTTCCCAACTCTGGTTCTCTAGTTCCCCCAACAGTACACATTTTTATTGTAGCCCCCTGACAAGCACACCTGATTAAACTAGTCAACTAATCATCAGGCCCTCAATGAGCTGAATCAGGCATGTTTATCCAGGGCTACAACATACATGTGTACTGTCGGGGTACTGGAGGACTGGAGCCAATGGACTCTAGACATGTCTAAGGGGTGCTGTAAAAATATGTTGTGTACAGGGGTCATTCATGAAGATGATCACCTCATACTTGTTCATGCAGAATACATCACAAACATGTCATGCAGTATGTGCCAACGCATTTCCATGGAGAAGCAGAGAGGGTGGGGTGGGATATCTATCCATAGTCAATGATATTTCCTTTGTTAAAGACAACCAGGCATTGCCATTATGTAACATTTGAAGTGGTCATCACATGCTAATCCAACAGAGTAGGCAGGCGGTACTGTAATGGCTTTGCAGGTACAGTGGCCATAGTACTCAGTGCCAACCGGCCTATCCTCCTACTTATCAATACATTATGCACACATTTTATTGAAACAGCACATTCTGTCCCTCGCTACCTGAGCAGACACCTAATTTATTCAATTGTTTAGTACAGTATTACAATTATGTGGCCACGCCCTACATTGTCTCTGTAATTCCCACTCATATTTTATTTATTTATTATTGTAGCCCCTTGGTTTTAATATTACTGCAATCCTATAGCCTACATCAATCCCAATCAAGGTAGAGATCATTGAAAATAAAAACAAAAAACGAATGGGGAAAATTCTACTGCAGACAAATAATAGATTGTGTCATTGCCTACCTCACAGTCGTATAAATCCGTTAACTGCTCAATTATCCACTCCTCCAAATTGAGTCGCTTCCTCAGCTCTTTTCTATCGTATTTCACGGTTACCCGGCCTTGCTTCTGGACGACTTCTGAATCCTCGGTACCGGGAGGCGTTTGGAAATAAACCCGCGCTTGAGCGGTTGAGTCCTGGCTTGTTAACGTCGCCATTGTCCTATGCCCGTTTAGATAAGACCGGTTCGAAATTAGATGCGGCTATTCGACGTTTATTTCTTATCAGCAGTTTAAATACTGGGTATGCAATACGCTATTGTTCTCTCTGACCGAAGTTGCATTGTATTTTCCAAAATTACTGAGCTACTCATTAAAATAATTTAAACTAGAATACTCACGCAAATACTTCAAACAGATTAAATTACAATTATCGATTACAAAAGATTACAGGCAGGTAAAAAATAAGTGAGCATACAGCACATTCACCTCCTTCAACTGTAGGCCTACAGTCCTATACTGGTATAGGCTAAATTGTTGCACAGTCCAAATCCGGTATTAGGCCTTGTCACTTGGTACATTCTAACAACACGTCGTTATTTACCAAGTTAAATATAATATGCATTTAATTGTACCTGTACCCGACCAAATTCGTATAGATAAATCACATGGAAATAACTCTTACGTAATGCATCATTGTTAACTCCCAATCGCCATATTTCTATTTTGGACTATCCCATGTACCAAATGTCAATGATTATGAATCATGCACCTTTACTTCAGCTTTTTATGGATAGGCCACGCCATTGTGACCTATATTGCATTCGGAAAGTATTCAGACCCCTTGACTTTTTTCACATGTTGTTACGTTACAGCCTTATTCTAAAATTGATTACATCGTTTTTTTCTTTCATCATTTCTTTCATTCTACACATAATACACCATAATGACAAAGCAAAAATAGGTTTTTAGAAAGTTTGGCAAATGTATAAAAACAAGAAACCTGAAATATCACATTTACCTAAGTATTCAGACCCGTTACTCAGTACTTTGTTGAAGCACATTTGGCAGCAATTACAGCCTCAAGTCTTCTTGGGTATGATGCTACAAGCTTGGCTCCTGTATTTGGGGAGTTTCTCCCATTCTTCTCTGCAGATCCTTTCAAGCTCTGTCAGGTTGGATGGGGAGAGTCGCTGCACAGCTATTTCCAGGTCTCTCCAGAGATGTTCGATCGGGTTCAAGTCCGGGCTCTGGCTGGGCCACTCAAGGACATTCAGAGACTTGTCCTGAAGCCACTCCTGCTTTGTCTTGGCTGTGTGCTTAGGACCGTTGTCCTGTTGGAAGGTGATCCTTCGCGCCAGTCTGAGGTCCTGAGTGCTCTTGAGCAGGTTTTCATCAAGGATCCTGACTAGTCTACTTGTACCTGCCGCTGAAAAAATCTCCACAGCATGATGCTGCCACCACAATGCTTCCCCGTAGGGATGGTGCCAAGTTTCCTTCAGACGTGGGGCGCTTGGCATTCAGGACAAAGAGTTCAATCTTGGTTTCATCAGACCAGAGAATCTTGTTTCTCAGGGTCTGAGATCCTTTAGGTGCCTTTTGGCAAATTCCAAACTGACTGTCATGGGCCTTTCACTGAGGAGTGGCTATCGTCTGGCCACTCTACCATAAAAGCCTGTTTGGTGGAGTGCTGCAGAGATGGTTGTGCTTTTGGAAGGTTCTCCCATCTCCACAGAGGAACTCTAGAGCTCTGTCAGAGTGACCATCGGGTTCTTGGTCACCTCCCTAACCAAGGCCCTTCTCCCCCGATTGCTCAGTTTGGTCGGGCGGCCAGCTCTAGGAAGAGTCTTGATGGTTCCAAACTTCTTCCATTTAAGAATGATGGAGGCCACTGTGTTTGTGGGGACCTTCAATGCAGAGTTTTTTTGGTACCCTTCCCCAGATCTGTGCCTTGACACAATCCTGTCCTTTGACCTCATGGCTTGGTTTTTACTTTGACATTCAATTTCAACTGTGGGACCTTATATAGATAGGTGTGTGCCTTTCCAAATCATGGCCAATCAATTGAATTTACCACATGTGGACTTCAATCAAGTTGTAGAAACATCTGAGTTGTCAACTAATGTGAATTCAACATGAAATCAACCAAACATTTCAACCTGTCATTGGATTTAGGGGTGGATCGAAATGTACATAATTGTTACCTGAAGGAAATTGGGGAAGGGTCATGCTTTTTCAATTTCAGTCAAGGGGAGTGTTTAGTATTTTTTGTATATAGTCCAGGGGAGGGTCATGCAATTTGTAATTGATGAAATTTCAATATTTGTCAGTTTTTTCGAATGAGTTGCTTAATAGGCTGTATCGATGTGTGCCCAATTCCGCCCCTCATCTCTGATTCTCAGCTGGGGATATATCAAGTGCGCCTGTAGGCTATTTAGTGTGGTCTCAATCAAATGATCCATAGCCTATAAAGTGCGTTCTCGGAGAAGCACAGAGCAAAGTTATATTTCTAAGATAGCTGCTGGGATGGTGTAAATAAAACTAGGCTGCATAACACACGGCAAGGGACATTCCACCCCTGATCCCTGACCTGCTCTGCTCTTGCTGAACAAAACCTTTTTGTGTGCTGCTTAACCAATGGTTGTACTGTGTAGGCCTGAGGTGGCAGTTCAGGAGGAAAGTCAAAGGCTTCTTCCAAAATGTTGTATTTATTTGGCATAGTCCAAAAAATCTTGCCTGTGAACTGACCTTTAGCGACCTATGTTCTGTTCAGTTTGAAAAGGAGAGCGCAAAGATGAGGAGGACCGGAGGTCAACTTTGATATCTTGCTACTACTATAATAGATTTTTTTATTTAAAAAAAAAAAGTTTATAAATAAGTTTCTTGCCCCGGATGTAGTCCTATTTATAGGAGTTATTGATCTCACAATAAGCCAGATTCAAGTAACTTACATTGTGGTGCTGAGACTTGAAGAAGCAGCCGTGGAACAATTAATCGGAAATGGACAGCGCATGGTGCTGAAATTAAACAAATTCAAGTATGCATAATTCATTTCAAATGTCTTAATTTTAATTAGACTTTACTGATAACAAGAGGGCTTTGTGTTGGAGCCTGTTTCTTCCTATTTAAGAAAGAATAGGTAGGTCTACCTGTTTGACAGAAGAAATTAGGCTGCTGCTATATCCATACATTTGTCAGTCAATTCCTCCACTCTTTAAATTACCTACCTCCGTGTCATTGAAGGGCTGTTAAGTTAATACCAAGACTTGAATTGAGAGGTTATGCCATATGTCTACTTTTTATTAAAGAAAATGGCAAATAGCACAGGCCTACCCCTAGTTAGCTTAAGATTCTGAAGAAAATAAAACGTATTTGATTATGTAAAGTGCTTTGGTTCACAATGCTTTATGCTAGAAATAAACTGTAAAATACCCGGAAAAGACGTGATTCCGATGCATATTAGGATATCATTGTTTTGTTTCTTTGACATTCAGAGGCTGAGCTACATACAACCTTCTATAGCTGAGGAGACAAAAATGTACTTTGCCTGGGAAGTAATCTAATTCTGTCACTATCAATTTATTAAGCTAATCACTTTCTGTACAATATAAGAGGTTTTAACACAGACAGCTTCTAGGGAAACACTTAAGACATTCTCTCATTGGGTTAAGCCATGGAGGAAGAGTAGCCAGCAGTTAACCTTCCATTTTTCTGCGTCATAATCTGTCTGGAGTGGAAAGGTAGGCCTAACTTTTGAAAGGACCATGCCCAGATTCCTAATGATGTCTCAGATTTATTTATTTGCATTCAGGGACAGTTTCGTTGCAAACAAAACACACTGATTTGGCATTGGAGAAATATGATAAAATGAACTCTCTGTCCATTCTTAGCCTGTAATTTCAGTAATTTGTGCGGTATTATTTAGGCTGGGTTTCTGTATTGCACTTTGTGACATCTGCTGACGTGAAAAGGGCTTTATAAATACACTGATTGATTAAAAAACATTCTGCTTATATGTGAAATCATGTAGAATTGCATGAAATGTTTACAAAACTCAACATTTTCTCAGACCTGCAAATCCAATGATTGATTCATGCAATGCTTTTACTATAAAATAGATAATCCCATTTCTGCTCAACCTTCTGTCACGCAGGCCTGTGCACTATCAAAATCCCTGCGTTGCCATGTAATGCTTACAGGACGGATTCTAACAGTGCATATCTAAGGCTCTGGTCTGTCCAGGAAATGAGGATAAACAGTATACATGGTCTCTGCTATCCACTTTATGTTTTAATTATTATTTGGGTTATAGGGAAGGGTCACTTTTTTTTTCAAGCGTTCAGGGAGGGTTTAGGTCAAATCTATTTTGCTGAAGGGAGGGGCATCCGTTTTCATTTCAGAGGTCCGATTTTCTCCAAGTAGCCCTTATTATCAATAACGTTCACTCCCTTAGGTCAAATTGGGTGAAAAAAAAGACTAAATTCCCTTACATTGATTACTTTTTGCAAATCCAATCAGTTTTCCACGTTGATTCAACGTCATCACATGTACTGTTTTGGTTGAAATTATGTGGAAACAACGTTGATTCAACTCGTTTTTTCCCAGTGGATATTAACACAATTGTAATGTGAAATCAAAGCTATGAAGAAAGCAAGATAAGTGAGAAAGGTCATTGTGAAAAAGGTAGGCCTACCACCAGAGGTCAGACAGCAACCATTATTCCGATCTACAGTACCTGGGAAGCAATGCCTCATCCGTTACCATTGTTGACAGTGTTGTCATTCCACCACTGGAGGGCCAGAACAGTGGCATGAATGATACTGTATCTATGAACACAGAGGCCATGGGGATAAGGCTGGCTGATATTGAAAGAATATTAAGACTCAGATTAAATGAAAGTGGTGAGGGAAGCAGGGGTGAAGGTCAACCGAAGCAGGGGATTTAGTCATGCTTGGAGCTTGGTGAAGGGCAACTGTAATGTTTGATAAGATGAAAACACTTCTCTGGAAATGTGGTTCCAAACCACATCTTCTATCATCATACCATATCAATATGACATGGTCCCAACGGTTACTGAGATACCGTCTGGCCAAGAAACACCTACTTTGTTGAGCCTTCAGATGGCATCTTTTCTTTCCAGCCGGGCTGATGGTTGACAGTGGAGCCAGCGGAGTATCCCAGCTGTACAATATCCTGGCTGAGAATGTGCCCGAGCAGGACCTGCAAATTCTATCTGTTTATTGCAGTCTGGGGGGATTTCAGAGTTTGTGTACCTCATCCCTTCATCCCTAATGCAGCATGTCATTGGCTCAGTGGCCATGTGTATCAGTGATCTAGATTAGAGCAGTATGGTCCTCCATGGCACAGTTTCCTCCTCCCTCCTCATTCTCTGTGAAAGCTCTTTGTCAAGGGAAGATTGCACTGTCCTACAAAAAGCCAATAAAAAATACATGAGAATTTCACAGGAGTGGCTTGGTTGTTTAAAAGTTAATTAGCAAAATGTAGCAAAGTGTAAAAGCTCTTCCTTAAGTGTGTGGAGGGGGTTGAGGGTAAAATCTACCATAACAGAAAGCCTTTTAGCTTTAATATTTTCTCTCTTTCACTCTCCTCTCTCAAGTAAAAAAAAATACACACAAACATGAACTTTCTAAGCAGAATATCAATTCCAATTTCAACGATCTGACAGGCGTGAAGAGCTGTGTTGTCTTACTGTTCAAGGGTTATGCTGGTACTGATGTGATTATCATGAAGTGTGTGGAACTCTAGCAGGGCATTTTCACTTGATTTAGGCACCAGACATTTGGGAGGATGGGGATGGATTTAATCCGTAGCGCTGAAGTTCAGTGTTACAGTGTGATTGAAATTTAAAGGCAATGTTCCCGCGCTATTGGAGACTGCATTCACGGTAAACGCTGCGTATGTCGGCTCAATATGAAATTTCGATCGCACAGTCTTTAATGCTTCAGCGAGCCTCCTCTCATCTTACCTGAATAATTTGTGCTCTATTGCAACACACCCACCAATATTACTTGTATTATTAAAATGGAAAACACTGGATCAAGTGGTGCTACATACAGTAGCATAGCTGTGTATCAGAGTAAATCAAGTGGGGTAACATTAGCCATGTCTTTGGGTTGCTTTTCTCTGGGTCTGATTCATCCTCACTCTTGGAGGTGACATTATGAGGACGACTAACAAGATTCACTATGTGACTCATTGTCCAAAACAGCCAAGTTAGTTTGGATGAATTCTATTGTATTTACAGTGCCTTCTGAAAGTATTCAGACCCCTTGACTTTTCCACATTTTGTTACGTTACAGCCTTATTCTAAAATGGATTATGTAAAAATAAAATCCTCATCAATCTACACAAAATAATCAATTATGACAAAGCAAAAACAGGTTTTTAGAAATGTTAGCAAATTTATTCAAAATAAAAACAGAAATACCTTATTTACATAAGTATTCAGAGCCTTTGCTATGAGACACGAAATTAATCTCAGGTGCATCCTGTTTCCACTGATCAACCTTGAGATGTTTCTACAACTTGATTGGAGTCCACCTTTGGTAAATTAAATTGATTGGACATGATTTGGAAAGGCACACGCCTGTCTATATAAGGTCCCACAGTTGACAGTGCATGTCTTCTCTGCAGATCCTCTTAAGCTCTGTCAGGTTGGATGGGGAGCGTTGCTGCACAGCTATTTTCAGGTCTCCTCAGAGATGTTCAATCAGGTTCAAGTCCGGGCCACTCAAGGACATTCAGAGACTTGTCCCAAAGCCACTCCTGCGTTGTCTTGGCTGGGGGGGTCGTTGTCCTGTTGGAAGATGAACCTTCACACCCAGTCTGAGGTCCTGAGCACTCTGGAGCAGGTTTTCATCAAGGATTTCTCTGTACTTTGCTCCGTTCATCTTTCCCTCGATCCTGATTAGTCTCCCAGTCCCTGCCGCTGAAAAACATCCCCACAGCATGACGCTGCCACCACCATGCTTCACCGTAGGGATGGTATTGGCCAGGTGATGAACGGTGTCTGGTTTCCTCCAGATGTGGGGTGTCATGTGCCTTTTACTTTTATTGGTGGAGTGCTGCAGAGAGGGTTGTCCTTCTGGAATGTTCTCCCATCTCCACAAAGGAACTCTGGAGCTCTGTCAGAGTGACCATCGGGTTCTTGGTCACCTCCCTGACAAAGGCCCTTTCCCCCCGATTGCTCAGTTTGCGTGGGAGACCAGCTCTAGGAAGAGTCTTGGGGGTTCCAAACTTCTTCCATTTAAGAATGATGGAGGCCACTGTGTTCGTGGGGACCTTCAATGCTGCAGACATGTTTTGGTAGATCTGTGCCTCGCCATAATCCTGTCTCAGAGCTCTACGGACAATTCCTTCGACCTCATGGCATGGTTTTTGCTCTGACATGCATTGTCAACTGTGGGACCTTATATAGGCAGGTGTGGCCTTTCCAGATCATGTCCAATCAATTGAATTTACCACAGGTGGACTCCAATCAAGTTTTAGAATCATCTCAAGGATGATCAATGGAAACAAGATACACCTGAGCTCAATTTCGAGTCTCATAGCAAAGGGTCTGAATACTTATGTAAATAAGGTATTTCAGTTTTTAATTTTTTATATAGTTGCAACAAAAAAAATGTTTCGCTTTGTCATTATGAGGTATTGTGTGTATATTCATGAGATTTAAAAAAATATTTTATCCATTTTAGTATAAGGCTGTAAAGCCACAAAATGTGGAAAAAGTGAAGGGGTCTGAATACTTTCCGAATGCACTGTATAGGGTAATTCAAAGGCTCTGTGCATCTACTGACATCCACTTTTGATGGAGAATAATATGTGATGAGTAATAGACCGATATATTACTGTACTATTGATATTTAAATTACTGTATGTGCTGGGTACATGCTATTTTTACAAAACAACTCAAACTCATGTCCCCCCAGCAATATCCATGTTCCAATTGCATAAGTCATTATATTAAATTGTTTTCATTTGTGACACTGAACAAAATTGTCATTGAGCAAAAAGTGTGTCCTTCATGTGTCAGATGACCAACACCTTCAGTTTAGATACATGAAACATGACAAGCATAATTGAACAGAATGGAATCAATTTCCAATAACAACTATGTGCAAGTGATCCACTGACCATTAAGCTGAGTCATGCATGAATTTCTGCCGTGGCAACTGCGATGTGTGATGGATGACAGTGAATTATAGTGGAGGAAGTTGTTACTGCGGTGCACAGGAAAATACAGCTGGCAATAACAAAGTCTGGCTCAGGTCACTGTATCATAAAAACAATGTTTCAATATTTTCATCTTATTTAGCGCCCTCTGGCAGCCATCATCAGGCTCTGAGTCGCAAGGTTCTGTTACTTTAACTGATTGAGCTCAACAAAGCATAGACATACGGTACACATAATGACATCCCGCTGGGCACACACTGGTTGAATCAACGTTGCTTCCACATCATCTCAATGAAATGATGTGGAACCAACTTGAAATAGACATTGAATTGATGTCTGTGCCCACATTTCTCCAAGCCCATCCCTTAGCTATTTACAAAAACAGAGGCGGGGTGTGCACCTTGTTATTTTTTCAACTGCGGATTGGCACTTTCAAGACAGCTACATACCCAGATGGAGGACCACATTAAACAGTTACAACTAAGAGCAGATGCATGTAACGAATCCTCACGGAATCCATTCAAACTACAGGCGAGAACCAGAAAGTTTCACTTGAGGTAGAATCCTTTTCTCAGGATGAGAGGCTTGTGGCAGGTGCGGAGGAGGTTTCCCCCAGACTTTTTTCAACGACAAAAATAAAGTGTTGCATAACAATACTAATCCTAAACACAAATCCTGTGAGACATCTATGTGGATTAGGTGCGCCAGTGTTGGGGAGGGGTACACTGCACGCTGAGAGGGAGGAAGGATGGGCAATCTCCCATGCAGAGGCAGCCGCAGGGTTTTAGACACACTTGACAGTCCAAAGACGCTTAGCCATCACTGAGAAAATGCTGCTTTTCCTTTGGGTGAAGCCGAACATTAATATGCAGAGAATGTGATTCAGCTCAAATGCATTATTAACTACCAGCCCTACATCTATGTTCAAACTTGTCCAGCTCTAGTATTTGATGTGCCTGAGCTCGCGATCATCCCATCAGTATGAATATATACACTATATATACAAAAGTATGTGGACGCCTTCAAATGAGTGGATTTGGCTATTTCAGCCACACCCGTTGCTGACAGGTGTATAAAATTGAGCACACCGCCATGCAATCTCCATAGACACACATTGGCAGTAGAATAGCCTTACTGAAGAGCTCAGCGTGGCACCGTCACAGGATTCTACCTTTACAACTAGTCAGTTTGTAAAATTTCTGCCCTGCTAGAACTGCTCCGGTCAGTTATAAGTGCTGTTTTTGTGAAGTGGAAACGTCTAGGAGCAACAACGGCTCAGCCACGAAGTGGTAGGCAACACAAGCTCACAGAACGGGACAGCCGAGTGCTGAAGCGTGTAGCCCGTACAAATCGTCTGTCCTCGGTTGCAACACTCACTACAGAGTTCCAAACTGCCTCTGGAAGCAACGTCAGCACAAGAACTGTTCGTCAGGAGCATGAAATGGGTTTCCATGGCCGAACAGCCGCACACAAGCCTAAGATCACCATGCGCAATGCTAAGCGTCGGCTGGAGTGGTGTGAAGCTCGCCACCATTGCACTCTGGAGCAGTGGACACGCGTTCTCTGGAGTGATGAATCACGCTTCACCATCTGGCAGTCCGATGGACAAATCTGGGTTTGGCAGATGCCAGGAGAACGCTACCTGCCCCAATGCATAGTGCCAACAATTATTTTGCTTTTATTTCCTTATCATCCTTGCCCAGTCATATCGCTTTAGAGTCCCTGCTTTAGAGTCTCTGCTGCAATTTTTTTTAAGTAATTGAATTATTAGGGGTATTTACGGCAGCTCTATCTGTTTTCCCTGCGAGGCCTCAATTCTCTGTTTTCTTTGTCTTTCTGCACTTCAGATTTTTTTTATTCTTCCTTGTCTTTCCCTTTCTCTCTTTAATGACTGTTTTGCACTGCTGTGCAGTTCTCCTGTCTTTGGGGGAATATGTCTGGGTCGGGAACCATCTGTCAGACATTCTGGTAACACCGGATCTTAGAAAGCAATGTCTCTCCCCATGAATTCATTTATTTGATTTTCATTAAAACTTAGTTTCTGCCATTTTGGAACTTGGAAGATGAATGTTCATTTTCAAAATGAAGAAATTGTGAAATTCAATTAAGAAACGTAATGCATTAGAGAACAGCAACAAATGTATTACAAAACATTCTTCGTCATTTCAACATGACTGTGCAATTGGAATATAAGAATGCTTGGAAAGAGATACTCTCTTTCATGTACTCTCGCGCTCACTCATTCACTCACTCAAACACTCACTCATGCACTCACTCATGCACTCATGCCCACACGCACTCTTTGTTGGGACGTATACGCAACCGTAGACCAGAATACAAGACAATAGTACTGTAGAACAATTACTGCATTTTTAGATGAGTGCAGTAGGTGTTGGGTCGTTCCACCAATTTGGTACCTTTTGAGATGTGTAACTTGGTTTAAAAAAACAAGCATTTGATTTCATCAAATTCTGTCATAAAGAGAATTTAATAAAAAAACAAGTTTCCCCATCTCAAGAGGTAAATGAATAAAAGAGTATAGTAAGTGCCAAATAAAGTAACACAGTTGACCGTAACACAGTTGATGGTTTCATCTTAAATCAGCCATAAATCATCTTGTGACAGGGGAAATTAAAGTTTGTGTGCAACAGGGAGAGGGGCAATTGGCTGAAAGCGTCACAAAAAAAAGAAATAGTTAAAATAACGTAGCCTGTCTATCTATTGGTAACAGGACTGACGTGTTATGCTCGACCTGCTCAGTTGTCCACCACAAAACACCCAAAATAGTAGATCCAGCTCACCTGCTTTTACACTATGATTTGGCTATTAGTTGTTCAATGTTTATTTTGATGAATTTTTTTAAAATTACAATAGTTTCATCATATTAAAACGAGAGTTCAGTTGACGTAACAGGGTTGACCTTAAAATGAGAGACAGTTTTTTTAATAATAATAATAATAAATAATAATCTTCAGAAAGGACTGTGAAATCAACAAAATAACCAGGGCTTTACAATGATGCTGAAAACTTGAGGAAATTGTGGGATTAAGTGGTTTAAAATCTTCCTGGAAGTCACAGAGGGTGTACTGAGGGACATGTCAAAATGCAGAATTTTGTCACTTTAGCAAGTCTTTATTTATTTTCATAATCATATTTATTGAATTCTCCATGTGGTTTATATTAGGGGAACTTCACTAAATATAACAGGCTTTTCAAATTCTAAATTGGTGGACAGTTTCTAATTAAAATATCAAAGGGACACTAAAGGCACTCATTTCGTGGAACAACCCAGATATTACTGTCAAATAGTATTTCATTTAAAACCAATCACAGATTGTCGAAGGATTGCTGAAAATACAAACTGGCCAGAGTAATGCATCAACTGAGAGACAGTTTAAATCACAGCACCATACAAACATCATGCAGAACACAACTCAAACAGTGCGTCTCTCAAAATACTTTTTACATAGGAAGTTGAATCATATAAATACATACACCAACAAATCATACAGTAGTTGTGTTGCTAAACTTTCCTCATGGCGTAGGGGCTCTATCATGACTCACTATCCTAGGCCATGCCCGCTAGTCTTTTCCTGAGTGCTCTCTCTCTCTCTCTCTCTCTCTCTCTCTCTCTCTCTCTCTCTCTCTCTCTCTCCTTCCCTCCATTTGTTTGAATAAGATTAACTCTTTCACAATAGCTAATTTACTTTATAGTGAGTCAGCGAGACGAGGAGAATGACCTTAAATGGAAATTACAACCAACACGCCCACCTAACTCCAACGACAACAGACAACAAAATGACAGAAAGACAATGACTCTTTGAGAGGTTGCCTAGCAACAAGAAACACTAAAAATACATGCAGAGGTGCACACTTTATCTCGCCTCTATTTGCTACAAGTATATGAATAAATGTATTAAACACACTTCGAAATATGAGCACATGAACTTTTGTTACAGCCCAAGGACCAGAGAAATCCTTTTGAAGCTGCACAGCAGAAACTTCCCTCCCAGGGCTGCCCATACCTGAAAAACATTCCTTTCCTATTTCTGGTGATTTTGCAAAAAACAAATCAGATTAAGGACAATATCAACAACAAGGATGTACTGTGATTTTTTTCTGTGATTTATGTTTAGTGTTCAATAGACCAGAATGAATAATACATAGTATATTATAGAATATTGATTGTTCATATTGACTATACATGCCCTTGAAATTGAATTGTGATCTTTATCCTCCTGTGCTATGCTTGGTGTCAAACCAACTCTTGATACTGAAAACTGTCTGGAATAACAATTGAGCTGTGACATTTGACATCTGGCAAGGCTTACGACAGGTCAAGCGTCTAAATTATTTAAATTCACTGCTACTCTCATAGATAACAGATCAGAAAATATCTTTCTACTGCTGAAATACTACAGTAACCAGCCTCAACTGGGTAATAGGAGAAAAGTTCAACGGATAAAGAGGGGATTGGGGGAAGAGGAAATGCCTGGTTCTGCAGGGTACAAGGGTGGCATAGTTTCACTCCAACAGTCATAATTGCCCATTTGAAGTGTTTCGTATAACCTTGACTTTGGATTGCTCTTTAAAGCAAGCCTGGTCCCTGGCCATACAGTAACTGGTATAAGATACACAGGCATTCAGTAGAGGCAGACCTTCTACCAGAATTGAGGACCATGGTAGAAAGTCAGACTTAGTCACACCTAAGGGCTCTTTTCAATCCGTATCCCGGAAGGACAGCGTTACAGCTGTGTATATAACCAGCTTCTCAGGCTCCATCTCAGTGTGCTTCATTCTAGAGGTCGACCGATTAATCGGAATGGCCAATTAATTACGGCCGATTTTAAGTTTTCATAACAATCGGTAATCGGCATTTTTGGACACAGATCATGGCCG
The DNA here is from genome assembly GCF_901001165.1 of Salmo trutta. Classification (NCBI taxonomy): domain Eukaryota; kingdom Metazoa; phylum Chordata; class Actinopteri; order Salmoniformes; family Salmonidae; genus Salmo; species Salmo trutta. Next base: position 78,506,167 of record NC_042968.1, read on the forward strand.
ATTACATTGCACTCCATGAGGAGACTGCGTGGCAGGCTGACTACCTGTTATGCGAGTGCAGCAAGGAGCCAAGGTAAGGTGCTAGCTAGCATTAAACATATCTTATAAAAAACAATTAATCTTAACATAATCACTAGTTAACTACACATGGTTGATGATATTACTAGTTTATCTAGCTTGTCCTGTGTTGCATATAATCGATGCGGTGCCTGTTAATTTATCATTGAATCACAGCCTACTTCGCCAAACAGGTGATTTAACAAGCGCATTCGCGAAAAAAGCACTGTCGTTGCACCAATGTGTACCTAACCATAAACATCAACGCCTTTCTTAAAATCAAAACACAAGTATATATTTTTAAACCTGTATATTTTGTTAATATTGCCTGCTAACATGAATTTCTTTTAACTAGGGAAATTGTGTCACTTCTCTTGCGTTCTGTGCCACAGAGTCAGGGTATATGCAGCAGTTTGGGCCGCCTGGCTCGTTGCAAACTGTGTGAAGACCATTTCTTCCTAACAAAGACAGCCAACTTCGCCAAACGGGGATGATTTAACAAAAGCGCAGTTGCACGAATGTACCTAACCATAAACATCAATGCCTTTCTTAAAATCAATACACAGAAGTATATTTTTTAAACCTGCATATTTAGTTAAAAGAAATTCATGTTAGCAGGCAATATTAAACTAGGGAAATTGTGTCACTTCTCTTGCGTTCATTGCATTACATTTACATGTAAGTCATTTAGCAGACGCTCTTATCCAGAGCGACTTACAAATTGGTGCATTCACCATATGATATCCAGTGGAACAACCACTTTACAATAGTGCATCTAAATCTTTTAAGGGGGGGGGGGGGTTAGAAGGATTACTTTATCCTATCCTAGGTATTCCTTGCACTCAGAGTCAGGGTATATGCAACAGTTTGGGCCGCCTGGCTCGTTGCGAACTAATTTGCCAGAATGCTGCGTAATTATGACATCACATTGAAGGTTGTGCAATGTAACAGTAATATTTAGACTTATGGATGTTACTCATTAGATAAAATACGGAACGGTTCCGTATTTCACTGAAAGAATAAACGTTTTGTTTTCGAAATGATAGCTTCTGGAATTTACCATATTAATGACATAAGGCTCGTATTTCTGTGTGTTATTATATAATAATTAAGTCTATGATTTGATAGAGCAGTCTGACTGAGCGGTGGTAGGCAGCAGCATGCTCGTAGGCATTCATTCAAACAGCACTTTCCTGTGTTTGCAGCTCTTCGCAATGCTTCAACCATTGTGCTGTTTATGACTTCAAGCCTATCAACTCCCAAGATTAGGCTGGCAATACTAAAGTACCTATTAGAACATCCAATAGTCAAAGGTATATGAAATACAAATGGTATAGAGAGAAATAGTCCTATAATAACTACAACCTAAAACTTCTTACCTGGGAATATTGAAGACTCATGTTAAAAGGAACCACCAGCTTTCATATGTTCTCATGTTCTGAGCAAGGAACTTAAACTTTAGCTTTTTTACATGGCACACATTGCACTTTTACTTTCTTCTCCAACACTTTGTTTTTGCATTATTTAAACCAAATTGAACATGTTTCATTATTTATTTGAGACTAAATTGATTTTATTGATGTATTATATTAACCTGTCTTGGCTAGGGGGCAGTATTTTCACGGCCGGATGAAAAACGTACCCAATTTAAACAGGTTACTACTCTGGCCCAGAAATGAGAATATGCATATTATTGGTAGATTTGGATGGAAAACACTCTGAAGTTTCTAAAACTGTTTGAGTGGTGTCTGTGAGTATAACAGAACTCATATGGCAGGCAAAAACCTGAGAAAAGGTCAACCAGGAAGTGGAGGATCTGAGAATCGTAGTTCTTCTGCCTAGTCCCTTTCGAAACTACAGTATCTGTGGGGTTACGTTGCACTTCCTAAGGCTTCCATTGGCTGTCTAAAGCCTCAGAAAGTGGTTTGAGCATTCTCCTGTCACTGGGCAGAGTATAGGAGCTCAGTTACTGAGTGGTCTGCCTGGCAACAAAGGGATTGGATATGCGCAAGCATGCTGTTCCTTCTTTTTCTCCTTGAATGAATACGCTATTGTCCGGTTGGAATATTATCGCAACTTTACGTTAAAAATCCCATAAAGATTGATTTTAAACAGCGCTTGACATGCTTCTAAGTACGGTAATGGAACATTTTGACTTTTCGTCTCTCGTTCCGCGCTCACGCGTTATGCCTTTGGATAGGTGATCTATACGCACGAACAAAACAGAGGTATTTGGACATAAATATGGATTATTTCGAACAAAAACAACATTTCTTGTGGAAGTAGCAGTCCTGGGAGTGCATTCTGACGAAGATCAGCAAAGGTAAGAAAATATTTCTAATACTAATTCTGAGTTTAGGTTGCCCCGAACTTGGCTGGTGTCTGAATAGCTCGCCGTGATGGCTGAGCTATTTACTCAGAATATTGAAAAATGTGCTTTCTCAGTAAAGTTATTTTAAAATCTGACAGAACGGTTGCATCCAGGAGTAGTCTATCTATAGTTCTTTAAATATTTGTTATTTATTTTGTCAACGTTTATGATGAGTATTTTTGTAAATTGATGTGCACATTCATCTGACGTTTTGGTGGGAATACATTTTCTGAACATCACGCGCCAATATAAAATGCTGTTTTTGGATATAAATATGAACTTTATCAAACAGAACATACATGTATTGTGTAACATAATGTCCTAGGAGTGTCATCTGATGAAGATCGTCAAAGGTTAGTGCTTCATTTAGCTGTGTTTTGGGTTTTATTGACACATGTCCTTTCTTGGAAAATGGCTGTGTGATTATTTTTGTCTATGTACTCTCCTAACATAATCTAATGTTTTGCTTTCGCTCTAAAGCCATTTTGAAATCGTACAATGTGGTTACATCAAGGAGAAGTGTATCTTTAAAATGGTGTGAAATTGTTGTATGTTTGAGAAAGCTGAATTATGACATTTTGTTGTTTTTGAATTTGCCGCCCTGATATTTCACTGGCTGTGTCCCGCAGGCCCATAGAAGTTAAGTTAAAATAAAAGTGTTCATTTTTCATTCAGTATTGTTGTAATTGTCATTATTACAAATATATATATAAAAATCGGCCGAATAATCGGTAGCCGCTTTTTTGGTCCTCCAATAATCAGTATCGGTATCGGCGTTGAAAAATCATAATCAGCCGACATGTACTTCATTCAATATCTAGAGGACTCCAGATATCTCCAGGAGTGATAAAAATCATTTTTGTCTTAATCTGTTGTTGTCTAGTATGGTGTTTTTGCTAGCTAGGGCCATCTACTTTAAGTGCTTCCTGTCTTCCCAGTAGACTATTTGGTGTGTGAACTGCTGACTGCTCATAACTTGCAGATGATTGCTGACACAACAACCAGGATTAAGGGGCAGGGCAATTTGTGACTGTTGTTTTGGTAATCAGCGGCTGTATCGGAGGGGGAGTGGTTTCTCCTCTCTTAGGCAATCAGCAATTAGTACCGGGAGGTGTGCTCTTCACCTCTGCAAGGCAATTTGCAATTATTGTTAGTACTTTACTCTCAGCGGTGGTTGTGTTAGCGGTGGTTTCGGCACTTAAACTAAAACCGCTGCTGTAACAAAAACGGTTCTGCAGAGTTGTTTGAGGAAGGAAAGAGAGGAAGGCTCCACACCACTCTCTCACTTGATTATCTTACATGGTAATTTATGATGATCTAATTTTGCTCTTTTGTAGCTTTGACAATTGTGTGTTTTCTATATCTGTTTGCTATTCTCCCTGTAGGCTTTAGATGCTTCCCACCCCTTGGTTTCAACCCTTCTAATTTAGTATATGGTCTCTGGCAGTGTAGTTCATCTCAGCCTATGCTGCCCTTCAGTCCCTTGACTTTTTGGCCCTGACGGAGACATGGATCACCCCAGAGAACACTGCTACTCCAGCTGCGCTCTTCATCTGATTACATTTCCTCTCATAGTCCGAGAGTATCTGGCCGCCGCGGTGGTGGCACAAGGCTAGACATTTCTCTTAAGTGGAGATTTTCTATTTTCTCCCTCTCTCACTTGTCTATCTCCTCATTGAAATGCCATGCTGTCACTGGTCCACTCAAGCTTAGCATTGTTGTCATGTATCACACACCATGTGCCCTTAAAGAGTTCCTCAATGAACTTCAGACCTTTCCTGATGATGGCTCACTGCTCTTCATACTTGGCGACTTTAATGGCAGGTAGTCTAGTGGTTAGAGGGGTTACCCAGCAACTAGAGGGTTGCCAGTTTGCATCCCGGGTCCGATGGGAAAAATCTGTCAAAGTGAGCTGGCAACCAGAGGGTTGCTGGAATCAAATCCCAAGAGCCGTGGTGCCGTTAAGCAAGGCACTTAACCCCCACAACAACAGCTCCCCAGGCACCCAGTGTGGCAGCCCCCCGCACCTCTCCAAAACATGTATGTGTCTTTTTCGGAGGGGTTAGGTTAAAAGCGAATGTCAAATTTTGTTCGGACCTTGTGTGCAATTGACCAATAAAGTAATCTTAATCAACCACCCCGACGTCTGCCTTTGATTCATTTCTTTCCCGTCCCTACCCAGATGGTCATGCTCCGTCGCAATTTTCGCTTGCTCTCTCCCAATACTCTCTCCTCTTCTATCCTATCATCTCTCCCTTCTGCTAAATCCTTATCCCTCCTGTCTCCTGATTCTGCCTCTTCAACCCTACTCTCTTCCCTTTCCATATCCGTAGGTGAATCCTGTTTCCATTGATCATCCTTGATGTTTCAAAAACTTGATTGGAGTCCACCTGTGGTAAATTCAATTGATTAGACATTTATTTGGAAAGGGGCACACCTGTCTATATACAGTGCATTCGGAAAGTATTTAGACCCCTTGACTTTTCCACCTTTTGTTATGTTACAGCCGTATTCTAACTGGATTAAATCGTTTTTTCTACACACAATAATGACAATACACCATAATGACAAAGCAAAAGCTGTTTTTAGAAATGTTTGCAAATGTATAAAAAAAAACTGATATGACATTGACAAGGGTATTCAGACCCTTTACTCAGTACTTTGTTGAAGCACCTTTGGCATCAATTACAGCCTTGGGTCTTCTTGGGTATAACGCTACAAGCACTCCTGCGTTGTCTTGGCTGTGTGCTGAGGGTCCTGTTGAAAGTCGAACCTTCGCCCCAGTCTGAAGTCCTGAGAGCTCTGGAGCAGGTTTTCATCAAGGATCTCTCTATACTTTGCTCCGTTCATCTTTCCCTCGATCCTGACTAGTCTCTCAGACCCTGCCGCTGAAAAACATCCCCACAGCATGATGCTGCCACCATGCTTCACCGTAGGGATGGTGCCAGGTTTCCTCCAGATGTGACGCTTGGCATTCAGGCCAAAGAGTTCAATCTTGGTTTCATCAGAACAGAGAATCTTGTTTCTCATGGTCTGTGAGTCCTTTAGGTGCCTTTTGGCAAACTCCATGCAGGCTGTCATGTGCCTTTTACTGAGGAGAGGCTTCCGTCTGGCCACTCTACCATAAAGGCCTGATTAGTGGAGTTCTGCAGAGATGAGTTCAGTTTGGCCAGGCGGCCAGCTCTAGGAAGAGCCTTGGTGGTTCCAAACTTTTTTCATTTAAGAATGATAGAGGCCACTGTGTTCTTGGGGACCTTCAATGCTGCAGAAATGTTTTGGTATCCTTCCCCAGATCTGTGCCTCGACACAATCCTGTTTTAGAGCTATACGGACAGTTATTTCGACTTCATGGCTTGGTTTTTTTGTTGTTGCATTGGATGTGTCTCAATCCACCGCATCCGCCGATGTTGCATTTACGCATCTGCGGTGAAAGTGGCAGAGCTACAGCGGTGTTTGACAGACCTTGAGACATCCAGAAAATCGGTCTTCTCACGAATACCTCAGGAGGCTAAAGAAATTTGGCTTGTCACCTAAAACCCTCACAAACTTTTACAGATGCACAATTGAAAGCATCCTGTCGGGCTGTATCGCCACCTGGTACGGCAACTGCAAGGCTCTCCAGAGGGTGGTGCGGTCTGCCCAACGCATTACCAGGGGCAAACTACCCGCCCTGCAGGACACCTACAGCACCCGATGTCATAGGAAGGACAAAAAGATCATCAAGGACATCAACCATCCAAGCCACTGCCTGTTCACCCCGTTATCATCCAGAAGGCAAGGTCAGTGCAGGTGCATCAAAGCTGGGACCGAGAGACTGATTAACAGCTTCTATCTCAAGGTCATCAGACTGTTAAACAGCCATCACTAGCACATTAGAGGCTGCTGCCTATAGGCATAGACTAGAAATCACTTGCCACTTTAAGGAATGGAACACTAGTCACTTTAATAATGTTTACATATCTGGCATTACTCATCTCATATGTATATACGGTATTTTATACTATTCTTCAGTATCTCATTCACTTAATGTTTACATATCTTGCATTACTCATCTCATATGTGTTTATACTGTACTCTATACTATTCTACTGTATCTTAGTCTGTTCTGTCCATATGTATATAGTCTTAATTCATTCCTACTTAGATGTGTGTGTATTGAGTATATGTTGTGTAATTTGTTAGATATTACTTGTTAGATATTATGGTACTGTCGGAGCTAGACGCACAAGCATTTCGCTACACCTGCAGTAACATCTGCTAATCACGTGTACGTGACCAATAAAATTTGATTTGAATACGTCTGTAGTGTCCAAACCATTTATCTATTATTAACGATTCTCACGTTTAGCTCTACGACCCCCACAAGTGTCCCGGAACTCATCTGAAGGTCACCGGTACCAGTTTAAAGAAATAAGTTTAAAGGAAGGGAAGTATAAAGGTAGTTTTGTGCACCAAAAAAGGGGTGAAATGCGTAAAAAGGTCAGTACATCAATAAAAACAAACGTATTTCCTGAGCTTTTTTATATCCCTTAGATATAGGACAGACAAACCTTGTTTCTCATGAGTTGTTTAGGTTGTCTTTTTTGCCATTTATGAATGTTATTCAATGCATTTCTATGGGCTATAGTAGTAAAGGCCAAATTCAATATTTATCCAAAAGGTATATTTTTTTATACCTAAAGGGGTCCTAAAATTAAATAGCTGAATGATCCATAGTATCATCATCTTAAAACAACTACATATGTCAGCTTAGAACCCCTCCCCCCCTTTTCAATCACGCTATGGCATTCAATTTCAGCGATACGGATTGAATAGAGACCTTAAAGGCAATGTTCCCGGGTTAGAGGAAATTGCATTCACGGTCGGCTCAATTTTAAATGACCTTTAACTTCTATGGGCTAGGTGGGACGCTAGCATCCCACCTGCGGGACACAGCCAGTGAAATATCAGGGCTGCAAATTCAAAAACAACAAAATGTCATAATTCAGCTTTCTCAAACATACAACTATTTTACACCTTTTTAAAGATACACTTCTCCTTGATGTAACCACATTGTCCGATTTCAAAAAGGCTTTACAGCGAAAGCAAAACATTAGATTATGTTAGGAGAGTACATGGACAAAAATAATCACAGCCATTTTCCAAGCAAGGACATGTGTCAATAAAACCCAAAACACAGCTAAATGAAGCACTAACCTTTGACGATCTTCATCAGATGACACTCTTAGGACATTATGTTACACAATACATGTATGTTCTGTTCGATAAAGTTCATATTTATATCCAAAAAAAGCATTTTACATTGGTGCGTGATGTTCAGAAAATGTATTCCCACCAAAACGTCTGGTGAATGTGCACATCAATTTACAAAAATACTCATCATAAACGTTGACAAAATATATAACAATTATTTAAATAATTATAGATAGACTACTCCTGGATGCAACCGCTGTGTCAGATTTTAAAATAGCTTTACGGAGAAAGCACATTTTTCAATATTCTGAGTACATAGCTCAGCCATCACGGTGAGCTATTCAGACACCCGCCAAGTTCGGGGCAACCTAAACTCAGAATTAGTATTAGAAATATTCTCTTACCTTTGCTGATCTTCGTCAGAATGCACTCCCAGGACTGCTACTTCCACAAGAAATGTTGTTTTTGTTCGAAATAATCCATATTTATGTACAAATACCTCCGTTTTGTTCGTGCATATAGATCACTTATCCAAAGGCATAACGCTTGAGCGCGGAACGAGAGACGAAAAGTCAAAATGTTCCATTACCGTACTTAGAAGCATGTCAAACGCTGTTTAAAATCAATCTTTATGGTATTTTTAAAGTAAAATTGCGATAATATTCCAACCGGACAATAGCGTATTCATTCAAGGAGAAAAGAAGGAACAGCATGCTTGCGCATATCCAATCCCTTTGTTGCCAGGCAGACCACTCAGTAACTGAGCTCCTATTGTCTGCCCAGTGACAGGAAAATGCTCAAACCACTTCCTGAAGGCTTTAGACAGCCAATGGAAGCCTTAGGAAGTGCAACGTCACCCCACAGACACTGTAGCTTCGATAGAGAATCAAAAGAAGAACTACAATTCTGACTTTCCACTTCCTGCTTAGATTTTTCTCAGGTTTTTGCCTGCCATATGAGTTCTGTTATACTCACAGACACCATTCAAACAGTTTTAGAAACGTCAGAGTGTTTTCCATCCAAATCTACTAATAATATGCATATTCTAGTTTCTGGGCCAGAGTAGTAACCTGTTTAAATTGGGTATGTTTTTCATCCGGCCGTGAAAATACTGCCCCCTAGCCCAGACAGGTTAATTACTATTGTGCAATCTCTAGCGCTTCAGCAATACAGATTTAATAGTGCGCTAAATTGCAAAAATACAGACTATGACTTCAGATCTGACTCAGATTTGTGCTTGATGACTCTGACATTAACTTTTCTGAGACGGAATTGAAATGTTAGTGTCCTAATAATGTTCAGTTGATTCAATCCAAAGTCCAACTAAGGTTAATTAACTACATGTAACTAATCAACTACAGGAATTCCTGTAGATTTTTTTCCTGTAGGATTCCTGTAGAACTCTCTCTACTTAAAGCTGCTGTCGCAGCACAAGGATCTGCATCAAAGAAACTTTTTTCATGCCAAAGACTTCCCTCCTTGCTACAGACTGACGTGACTGTTTTAGCAACCTGGAAAATGTCTTGTTTGTGGAGAAACAGGGACTCTACTTAAGGGGTTAGAGAACAAAAGCTATAAATTCCCTGCTTGTGGTGTGTGATCCATTGAGATGCCAAACAACAAGCATCATGAAAACCTCCTGAAGCATATGTCCCAGGTTGATCAGAGCAGATGGAGGACAAGGAAATGAGGGCACAGAGACTACGCTTAATGATTATGTAATGTAAGAAAAGTTATTTAAGGAGACTTTTACACTGAACAAAAGTAAACAGTGAGAGAGTAATGAATGTGCAGCGATGGGTCAGTTGTGGCAGTAACTGGATTACTGAATCACAGTAACCAGGATCTGTCAAGCACATTGTTTTACACTGACAAATGCAGTTCAGATTCAATAAAACAATGTTTACCCGTGTGAATCAATAAGAAACAGCATACTGATACAAACATGCTTTCTCGCTGCATGGGAAGAATTAAATTTTTTATATATCCTGTAAAATCAGCCACCAGTTATGATTAAAAAGGGCTCCAAGTCCTGACTAAGGAATAAAAAAAACTATATTTTGAACAATAATAAATGAACAACTTTTATTTCCACTGATCATACATTAAGCGTGCATATAAATCCAAATAAAAGCAGCAATGATCATGTAATTATAAATACATCTAGAAATAATAGGATCTGAGGATCCTACATTTCAAAAACAAAGTCTACACACTATCCTTATGCAAATTATAGTAAGGTTTGGCAATCATTTGCTTTTGGTATTTTTTTCATTACAGTACAGTATCGTCATAGTTTTGTTTATTTGTTGCCATTTCAAAAACTGTACACCGTACGTGCTATGTTTAGGAAATAAACTAACCATTAGGTTTTAAAACCTTTTTTCTCCTCTATGCAGTGCTTTGACATAGTCATCTAGGTGAAATATGTTCAAAGCCTGAATGTGACAGAGGATAATGCAAAAAGATTTGTGAGGACTCAGAAGTGTAGACATTTCATCATTAAAATAACCATACCCCCATGTTGAGTAAACATTTAGGATGGAATAAAGCCATGCCTTTCATCAAACTCTGAGGACAAGGAGTACATATACAGTGAAGGAAAAAAGTATTTGATCCCCTGCTGATTTTGTACGTTTGCCCACTGACAAAGAAATTATCAGTCTATATTTTAATGGTAGGTTTATTTGAACAGTGAGAGACAGAATAACAACAAAAAAATCCTGAAAAACGCATGTCAAAAATGTTATAAAATGATTTGCATTTTAATGAGGGAAATAAGTATTTGACCCCTCTGCAAAACATGACTTAGTACTTGGTGGCAAAACCCTTGTTGGCAATCACAGAGGTCAGACGTTTCTTGTAGTTGGCCACCAGGTTTGCACACATCTCAGGAGGGATTTTGTCCCACTCCTCTTTGCAGATCTTCTCCAAGTCATTAAGGTTTCGAGGCAGACATTTGGCAACTCAAACCTTCAGCTCCCTCCACAGATTTTCTATGGGATTAAGGTCTGGAGACTGGCTAGGCCACTCCAGGACCTTAATGTGCTTCTTCTTGAGCCACTCCTTTGTTGCCTTGGCCGTGTGTTTTGGGTCATTGTCATGCTGGAATACCCATCCACGACCCATTTTCAATGCCCTGGCTGAGGGAAGGAGGTTCTCACCCAAGATTTGACGGTGCATGGCCCCATCCATCGTCCCTTTGATGCGGTGAAGTTGTCCTGTCTCCTTAGCAGAAAAACACCCCCAAAGCATAATGTTTCCACCTCCATGTTTGACGGTGGGGATGGTGTTCTTGGGGTCATAGGCAGCATTCCTCCTCCTCCAAACACGGCGAGTTGAGTTGATGCCAAAGAGCTCCATTTTGGTCTCATCTGACCCCAACACTTTCACCCAGTTGTCCTCTGAATCATTCAGATGTTCATTGGCAAACTTCAGACGGGCATGTATATGTGCTTTCTTGAGCAGGGGGACCTTGCGGGCGCTGCAGGATTTCAGTCCTTCACGGCGTAGTGTGTTTCCAATTGTTTTCTTGGTGACTATGGTCCCAGCTACCTTGAGATCATTGACAAGATCCTCCCGTGTAGTTCTGGGCTGATTCTTCACCGTTCTCATGATCATTGCAACTCCACAAGGTGAGATCTTGCATGGAGCCCCAGGCCAAGGGAGATTGACAGTTCTTTGTGTTTCTTCCATTTGCGAATAATCGCACCAACTGTTGTCACCTTCTCACCAAGCTGCTTGGCGATGGTCTTGTAGCCCATTCCAGCCTTGTGTAGGTCTACAATCTTGTCCCTGACATCCTTGAAGAGCTCTTTGGTCTTGGCCATGGTGGAGAGTTTGGAATCTGATTGATTGATTGCTTCTGTGGACAGGTGTCTTTTATACAGGTAACAAGCTGAGATTAGGAGCACTCCCTTTAAGAATGTGGTCCTAATCTCAGCTCGTTACCTGTATAAAAGACACCTGGGAGCCAGAAATCTTTCTGATTGAGAGGGGGTCAAATACTTATTTCCCTCATTAAAATGCAAATTAATTTATAACATTTTTGACATGCATTTTTTTGTTGTTATTCTGTCTCTCACTGTTCAAATAAACCTACCATTAAAATTATAGACTGATAATTTCTTTGTCAGTGGGCAAACGTACAAAATCAGCAGGGGATCAAATACTTTTTTCCCCTCACTGTACCTTGAATTATGATTCACATCCACACACTCACACACTCATACAAAACCCTTGAAAAAAATGTGCTTCTACAGTACATCATCTCAAATTAAAATTGTAAAGCACACTTTAAGAAGCTGGAATTCTCTGGCAGAGATTGTCTCACATAGATTAGTGTCCTGTATAAAAAGTATCTTGGAAGAAGTCCTTATGAGTCTGAGGTTGTCCTCAGACAGAGTGTGGATCAGGGAACCAGGCAGTGATATATTCACATGTTACTGTGTTCAGCTTGGATTCACATCTAGACTTTCACTCATGAGGATAGCCGTATTAAAATGTTACATACAATACTTCAAAATGTTTCTATCATACAATTCTTAACTCAATACAACAAAACACACTCACGCTCCCACATGTACACACCTAGTAGTAATATTATTCTTTGCCATGATATACAACAAATAGTTTGAGATAAATATTAATATTAATCTTATTAACAAACACCAACAGCTTTTTCAACTGATCACCATTTCCTGAATAACATGTGACATTATGTTTTGGCCTCAGTGGCTACTAATTGTAATGCAGTACCATGCCAACTGTAGTTATCCTATTAACTCCTATCACAAGTTCTTTTTAGACCCTGTTCAAAGAGAATATGGCACTGTTTTATCTACAAACACTTACACTGTTCAAACATCTTGACTATCTTGACTTTTCAAAAACGAAAATCCTTTTCTAAAATGTCCACAACACAAGCGCACAACGTTGTTGAAAAAGAAGAGGGTTAGGATGGGCTGAGGGTAGTAGTCAATGTTCAGGGCAGAGGCTGAGAACCTTCATGGGAATGACTGTGCTTGGTGGGCATCAGGGGTTACATAGTTGGTCAACCAGGAACCATGTTCAGACATGGGGAGAAGGAGGATCTGAGTCAGCTCTTCTGAGTCAGTGTGCATCATCTCCAAGAAATTGACTGATTGATTAGGGTCATCCTCTATCTGAACAGAGAGATGCAGGAGACGATCAGTGGGGCTAAAAGAGCTAAGTGTTCAGGATAGACAATAAACAAAATAGGAGCATTCTCAGAGTCAAAGGTCATTTAATTTCCCTCGTTTTGTGCAGACAGCCTATTTAGATAAAGCTATGCCTCAAGGCATAAGTCCTCTGAAAACATACACCAAGTCATTAGCTGGTACCAGTACGCTTCCAACAGAATGGCTAAGGCTGCCATCCATGTCATTGTAAATGGGGTAAAATTATTCAGAGTCAAGCATCCACGGTAGCAATAATAATAAACAATATAAATACTTTAAAACACTCAGAAAAGTACACAAAAAGGAGAGGGATAGACATGTAAACAATAGGAGACAAGCTTTCTCCTCTCTCTCTCTTGCTCTCTCGCTTTCTCTCGCTCTCTCTCTCTCTCTCTCTCTCTCAGAAGCCTGGCACGTGGCAGTAGGCCTCTAGGGAGGCCAGCATGATGTAGAGGAACCAGAGGGAGAAAAAGAAGAGAGAGGTGAGGAGTTTCGTGTTCCGCGGGCCCCCCAGTTCTCCCCCTGCCACGCCGGCCCGGCGGCGGTACATCAGCACCAGGACACACACAAACGCCATGATGGTGAACAGGGTGACGGAGAATGCCAGCGAACCAGGCTCTACAAGAAACTTCTTGCCCTTGGTCTTCCAGTAGACGGCCGCAATGGTCCATGCCACGCCGATGCCCAGGAACACGTTCACTGCATTACTGCCCGTTACGTTGCCGATGGAGGCGTCAGCGTACTGGTCCTGGATGGCCGCCACTTTACTGGCAAAGGTGTCTTTGTGAACATAAAGTAAGCAGAAATAGATGGTTAGAAATAGGTAACTGATTCTGACACGGACAAGAGACGGATACAGCCCAGAGAAAGAGTGACAGACAGAGAGAGTAGGCTACATAGAGACAGGCACCCACCTGGAACGGAAGTCCCCAGGGCCACAAATACTACGGCAGTGACAGAGTCCTTAAGCCCCACTGTGCAGCCGAAATGAGAGGCCAGGTCCCCGGTCACAGCCGTCAGAACACCAATCAGGGAGATGGACACAAAGAAGCAGGCCCAGCCATTCCAGTACTCTGTGGGCGGGACAAAGGCGAACAGAACCTTCCAGAACACTGTGAGGAAGTGCATGATGTAGTCAAAACAGGATGGGAGGCGCTCCTCCCCACTCTCCTCCTCATCATCATCCCCTGGGGGAGAGAACGAGAGGTGTTTACACATATAGTACAAATCATTCTGATGAGATGCAGCGTTTTATTCAACTTTTACGTGGTGCAAAATTACAGTTACATTTTACATTTGAGTAATTTAGCAAGCAGACACTCTTATCCAGAGCGACTTACAGTTAGTGCATTTATCTTAAGATAGCTAGGTGAGACAACCACAAATCACATATTGAGGGCATTTTTCCTCAATAAGGTACAGCAGTTATCAACAAAGTCAGCGCAAGTAGGGAAATAAAAGTGTGAGTGTTAATTGTGAATGTTGGTGCAATGATATAGTTTCAAAATTCATTACACCTTTATTGCTTTGCGTGGGATAAAGTTGAACTTGACACTGCTTCTTGCATCTATACATTTTCAAACAGCAACTTTGCGTGTCTGTGATTTCATTACTGTTACCTCCCAAAGTAGAGAGTGTGATTTCTCTGCCCTGAACACCACTCCTCTGACTCTCCGTTAATGCAAGAGCATGCAGTGTTAGTGAGTCTGTCCCAGAGATTTAGGAGTGAAGGAGAAAGAGGCACTCACCTGCACTGACAGTGACAGCATTGACAAACTGCTCTCTCCAGCTACTGCTGCCCACCACCAGAGCAAGGTTCGTCTTCTTAATCAGCTTATCTACTGTGTTCTGAACAAACAAACAAAAAAAACACAATCAGATTTCAGCCTAGACTAGAGTTATCAATACATAGAATGGATAGAAGTGTAATATTTTGAGTGGAAGGGGTAAGGGTTGGTCTGATGTTTCCAATTTGTGTGGTAAACAATGTAATCTCGCCCAGTTTGTTCTTCATTTGTTAGAGGGTAATGACCCATCCATTTTTTTCAGTTGCTCCACTGAGCGGGTGACCTGGCTGGCCTCTCTGTCCAGACAGTCTCCTCACAGGAAGAGGGAGGGCAGACATCGACAGGAGTAACAAGACAGTGACCTCTATCACTGGCGAAAGACATGCTTTTAATAAATGTGACCCATTTCAGGAACTAGGCATATGTTAAGATGGCGCCGACAGATATGGAAGCTCTGCTTCTAGCTCCTAAGCAACTTTGCAGTATTTCATTTTTTTGTGTCTTATATTATTAGCCCAGAAAGTTTTTTGTGTTATTACATACAGCCGGAAATAACTTTTGGATATTACATTTACATTACATTTAAGTCATTTAGCAGACGCTCTTATCCAGAGCGACTTACAAATTGGTGCATTCACCTTATGATATCCAGTGGAACAACCACTTTACAATAGTGCATCTAAATCTTTTAAGGGGGGGGGGGTTAGAAGGATTACTTTATCCTATCCCAGGTATTCCTTAAAGAGGTGGGGTTTCAGGTGTCTCCGGAAGGTGGTGATTGACTCCGCTGTCCTGGCGTCGTGAGGGAGCTTGTTCCACCATTGGGGTGCCAGAGCAGCGAACAGTTTGGACTGGGCTGAGCGGGAACCGTGCTTCCTCAGAGGTAGGGGGGCCAGCAGGCCAGAGGTGGATGAACGCAGTGCCCTTGTTTGGGTGTAGGGCCTGATCAGAGCCTGAAGGTATGGAGGTGCCGTTCCCCTCACAGCTCCGTAGGCAAGCACCATGGTCTTGTAGCGGATGCGAGCTTCAACTGGAAGCCAGTGGAGAGAGCGGAGGAGCGGGGTGACGTGAGAGAACTTGGGAAGGTTGAACACCAGACGGGCTGCGGCGTTCTGGATGAGTTGTATCAGGATATCAGAGCGGCGGTAACTCACCAGCATTACGACCAGGAATATGACTTTCCCAATTTGTATCCTTTGTTCGTACCCCCCAGGGCAATTGAACTTATCCCAGAGGCTGCTCCAAGATACCGCCGGCGGAGAAAAGGTTTTCGGAGTGGACTTCTAGTCCGAATCAGGAGGCATGCACACCATTCACCGCTTCCGAGTATATTACTTGCTAATGTTCAGTCTCTGGACAATAAAGTAGACGAGCTCAGGGCGAGGATCTCCTTCCAGAGAGACATCAGGGACTGTCAACGGACTGTAACATATTGTTTCATGGAAACATGGCTCTCTCCAGATATACTGTCCCTGTTCACACAGCCAGCTGGGTTCTCAGCACATCACACAGACAGGAATAAAGAACTCTCTGGGAAGAAGAAAGGCGGTGGAGTATGTTTCATGATTAACTACTCATGGTGTGACTGTGATAATGTACAGAAACAAATTGGTTTAGCTACGGAAACGACAGGAACCTTCCCGCTAGCCATTGACTGAGATAATGGATGGACTGGACATGCCAAGAGATACGTTTGGATTGGTCTGCCATGTAGCATGTAGATAATCCTTGATACTCAGCTTTTTCGAAAGATATAACGTGAGCCATGGAGAACTGCAAAAGTGTTGCTACTGCTCTCAACAACATTGCTGCCCTGAATTTAGCAGACACTATCGACAAAGATCAGAGGGAAAAAGTTGTTTTCTGCACACGGTCAATACAAACCAGAGTGACTTGACACAATGTGGGGCAAACAAGCTTTACAAACAAAACAGAGTTAAAGGGGTTCCAGTCGGCTGTGAAGCGTCCGTCCATGTATATGGGTAAGAGTCTAGCTACATTTTCAGATATTATATGTTTATAATTTAGTCAGAAAGTCATTTTCATTCA
Organism: Salmo trutta; assembly: GCF_901001165.1. NCBI lineage: Eukaryota > Metazoa > Chordata > Actinopteri > Salmoniformes > Salmonidae > Salmo > Salmo trutta. The sequence continues at coordinate 78,522,825 of NC_042968.1, forward strand.
AAATTAAAGGGTACTGTTAGCTAGCTAGTGAACCTTAGCTTGCTAGCTCGCTAGCTAACGTAACATGTAGGATCTTTGTAGTAATATTATTTGTATTTCAGAAATCCATTTGCATTGCTAGTTATAGCATAATGTTAGCTAGCTAGCTAACATTGAACCTAGTAGGTTAGGTTTAGCTACCTGCAGATTCATATTCATATTAATGCATTCTTTCACATGACCCATCCATTTAGACAAGTGTCTGGGTAAGCATCATCTAATCATTATAAAATATTTATAAAATATTTTAATCTGGACACTGTCTATTTTTATATTGCTACTATGCAAATATGCAAGTAACTACTTCGCTGTACCATTTACACCTTCTGTATCCTGTGCATGTGACAAATACATTATTTCATTTGATATATTGTTTGTTCACAGTAATGTGAAGAACAACAGGACCTGCACCAAAGTCAGATTAGGATATAAACCAAGGACTATATAACGTGTATTTTTATCTGGAGATTTTCCTTATTATAGGCTACTACTTTCACCACTTTTGTCTTATTCTTTGGTTGTTTACAACACTACCTTACTCACTCTGTTTACGACATGGCCTCACATGTGAATTCTTAAAGAGATGGGTGAGGTTAAGGCTAAAGAGGGTGTGGAGAAAAAAAACACAATTTCAAATTCTGCAACATAAGACCGAATCTAGGTGGTCGGTCACAAATATGATGCTGCAGGGACAGAGGGAGACAGAGGAGACAGTGGGGGACAGAGAAGAGAGGAGGATAGGGTGGGACAGAGGAGAGAGGGGCACATATGAGAGAGGGGTATGTCTGTGGGGGTTTGTTTGTTTGTTTTTGTGGGTTACCTTAAACTCGTAGGATTCCTCTATCACCACCTCCAGCTTGGTGTGTTCTCCCAGGCTGGGACAGCCCATCTTGGACACCTCCTCCTCATCATTGGCTGGCTTGTTCTCATTGGAGTCTCCTGTGAAGCAGAGAACATTTCAATGTCAAATATCATACCCCCCCAAAAAATGCTAACCTCCCCTGTTATTGTAATCTTGAGAGGATAGCATGTCTTGGGGGTATGATATAAAATGCTAACCTCCCCTGTTATTGTAATATTGAGAGGTTAGCATGTCTTGGGGGTATGATATTTGTGCATCTGTATTTACGATTCATTCAGGATGATCCGTAATCATGGTAGCATCCACATTCATGTAGAAGTGTTTCTTATTTACAATAAAAGTGACTCCAAAATTACACAATACATGATTTACCACTCATTTCTATTGGGCACAAAATAATCTGAAACACAACCAAAGCAAACAGCAAATGCATCCAACGAATTTGTAGAGTCACAAGCTTGATGTAGTCTTTGCTTGCTATGAATATGGGACCAAATACTAAACGTTCTACTACTTTAATAGACATATAAGTGAATTTGTCCCAATACTTTTGGTCCCCTAAAATGGAGGGATTATGTACAAAAAGTGCTGTAATTTCTAAACAGTTAACCCAATATAGATGAAAATACCCTCAAATTAAAGCTGACAGTTTGCACTTGAACCTCATAGTTATTGTGTCATTTTAAATCCAACATGCTGGATTACAGAGCCAAAACAACCAAAAATGTATCACTGTCCCAATACTTTTGGAGCTCACTGTATACAAAAACGCAATGTAATTTATTTATCAAATTAATTATCTGTGAATAAACTGTATACCAATGTATCAATATACAGAGTTTTGTGAGGAGGTAAATTCAAATATTTTTCTCATGCGTATCAACAATGCAGGAATAATTGAAATGCACCAAAAACATTACATTAGTGTAAAATATTATAATGAATGTGCAGTGAGAAGAATAGCCTGGAGAAACAGCTCTAACATGGACCAACTACTCTCAGTCTTGATGAAATCCCCCGCAAGTCACTAATGCCGTTTAATGTGCAACTACAGCATAACCATTGGTACACTCAGGGACATATCCTGGCCATAAAATACATTTTGGTGATGTGTTTGTTTTTCAATATATATTTCTTAATGTTACCAATCCCCACTAATGGGTTTATGAAAGCAACGTAACACCTATATTTGGAATAAAATAAATTACAGGTTAAGGATATAATGTGTTGTAATTCTATGTGCCGCAACCTCATCACTTCCAACATGGATCTGCCAGGGGCAACAACAAAACAATTAAAGCACTTCCAGAATTACCATTCCATCCTTCATATACAGCTGTTGTGTTTTTCCGATAACTGATCGTGTGAAATACAACATTTAAGACTGTTAAATATGACAGCGATAACATGAGGCTGCTACAGTAAATGGCAGCTTTGCACCCGCAGGGCTCTGCACTGACCATGTTTCCGTCCAATCTCCAGCAGCACAGGCTCCCCCAGCTGGATGATGAAGGTCTTGTTCTTCTCATACTCCTCATCATCAATGACCTTCACCTCCAACAGCTTCCTGCAGATGGGGAAAAACATACATGTTGGGTCAGAGACAGAACCAGATAGCTCTTTAGAAGGATACAGAGATGGAGACAAAGAAAGAAGCTCTTCAAAAGGAGAGCGAGATGGGGACAGAGAAGAGAGAAGCTCTTCAGAAGAAGAGAGATGGGACAGAGAAGAGAGAAGGTCTTCAGAAGAAGAGAGCGATTGGGACAGAGAAGAGAGAAGCTCTTCAGAAGAAGAGAGACTGGACAGAGAAGAGAGAAGCTCTTCAGAAGAAGAGAGAGATTGGGACAGAGAAGAGAGAAGCTCTTCAGAAGAAGAGAGAGATGGAGACAGAGAAGAGAGAAGCTCTTCAGAAGGAGATAGATGGAGACAGAGAAGAGAGAAGCTCTTCAGAAGGAGAGAGCGATGGAGACAGAAGAGAGAAGCTCTTCAGAAG
>NC_042968.1:78530718-78543218 GCF_901001165.1 Salmo trutta
ACACTAACACAATAGCACTGTCAAATGATGGTTTTGCACATGCAGCTGTGGGTGAGGTGTATGAAACACAAATTCATGTGGTTGGCATGGCAACAGGTAGCAATAGTGTATGTTCTGTTAAAAAGTCATGGCCTTCGGCAAGATATCTGTAGTCAGAGTGTGGAAGAGGAAGCAGGAGAGACTAGTAAAAGAAAAAAAGGCCTCTCGTATTTCACTCTTTATGTTTCTGTTGTAATCCATCTCATATCTTTTAATTGGTATATGAGACAAGTGCTTCAATTTCAATTTCACTGCACAAGTACAGTGAAATGCCTTTTTTGCAAGCTCTAAACCCAACAATGCAGTAATCAGTGTCAATATAGTTAAACACAACATAAGGTAGTACAAAAATAAGAAATAACAATAACACAAGAAGTAAGTAAGCTACAGTATATACAGGGTCAGTTCCAAAACCATATTATGGCTATTAATACCAGTCTATGGCTTGGGTAGCTGGAGTCTTTAACGATTTTCCAGGCCTTCCTTTCACACCACCTGATATAGAGGTCCTGGACGGCAGGGAGCTCGGCCCCAGTGATGCACTGGGCTGTTGCCATACCAAGCAGTGATGCAGCCAGTCAAAATGCTCTCAATGTTCAAGTTGTATAACTTTTTGAGGATTTGAGTACGCATGCTAAACCTTTTCAACCTCCTTAGTGATTTGGACACTGAGGAACTTGAAGCTCTTGACCTTCTCCACTGCAGCCTTGCCTATGTGGATGGGGACGCGCTCGCCCCCCTGTTTTCTGTAGCCCAGTGGTCACCAACTAGTCAATCGTGATCCTAGTCGATCACCAAACATTTCTGGAGAAAAGCCAACAAAGTTTTGCGCTCCTTTTTTTATTGGTGTTTCGCTGTTGGTGTTAGGTGCACTTCATTCAGAAGCCGTGCGCACCGTGTAGGCAGAGTGTTACCATTTTGAACCATTTGATTTGTCTGAAAAGACTCTGCCTACCTGGTAGACCCTGTGGCTAAATCGTGTGCACCTACTGCTCTGTCCAATCGGATAGCTCAAATCACGGTGCCTACAGCTTCCACGATGAGTAACTTTTAAAACCATGACCAGAGAGAGACTGTCAAAGAATACAGCAAAGAGCTGCTGTTTTTATGAAGCACTGTCAACACTGTTTTTATTCAACACTATTACAAAACATAAAACGTGCTTCTCCCTACTTCCACTCGCGCTACAGCTGCAATGAATGAGTAGCCTAGTGTATCGATAGCCCTGCGTTTTTATTATTATTAGCAGCTCGTCGTGTCTATTTTAATATCAAGGAATATTTCACTTTCTCTGGTAATAGGAACAACATGAATTTGTGTATGAGGCAGATGCGGTGCGACTCGAGTTTCGCCATCAGGTGGAAGACAGTGTTCCCTCTCTCTGGTCAGTCTCACCGGATGAAAGGAAGGAGAGAGCAGGGACTGTGAGAGGCGGACCCACTGCTGCTTTCTCCCTCCCTCCCTCCGCTGAGACTAATGCCTTGTTCAAAACAACTGGGAACTCTGAAATCTGACTTCCGACTTCAGTGCATTCAAGACAACTGGGAATTCGGGAAAAAACGAGATCCGACTGTGAAAAATTGTTTTAAACTGTCATCCAACTCGGAATTCCAAGTCGGAAACTTGGGCATCTTTCTAGAGCTCCGACCTGAAGATCACTGATGTCATGACTTGACCATGTCTTGAAAGCACCATGACCATCAAATGCAGGTACCATCAGTCCAGTAAAATAAAAAAGCAAATTATTTCAATTTATGCTCAGCTGTGCCTTGCAAGTGCTACATAAACTGATCTACTTTGTAATCAAAGCTCGAGTTTTGAAATATAATATGGTCTGATAAGAACAATATTGCTAGGCCAAGGATATAGCCAATCTGCTGTGATAATGTATTAAGCCTACTGCACAAACCTCATTCCTGCAGAACTGTTTTTATTAGGTTAATGTAAAAAAAATGTAAGTCATGTTTAAAAAAAAATCTGAGCAGTAGATCTCTGCTTGCTTTTTGTCTGCGAAAGTGATCTTGACTCAGAAAAGGTTGTTGACCACTGCTGTAGTCCATGATCAGCTCCTTGGTCTTACTGACGTTGACGGAGAGGTTGTTGTCCTGGGCACCACACTGCCAGGTCACTAGTCTCATTGTCGCCGGTGATCAGGCCTACCACCGTCGCATCATCAGCAAACTTGATGATGGTGTTGGAGTAGTGCGTGGCCATGCAGTCGTGGGTGCCTGGGACTGAACACCTCCCTCTGCAACTGGATCCTGGACTTCCTGACGAGCCACCGGAACACATCTGCCATGCTGACCTTCAACACGGGTGTCCCTCAGTATTGCGTGCTCAGTCCCCTCCTGTACACCCTGTTCACCCACCACTGCGTGGCCGCACATGACTTCAACACTATCATTAAGTTTTCCCAGCAACACGACGATGGTAGGCCTGATCATCAGTGCTGTTTTTTCATCGACAGATTTGCGGCACGCTCCCGACTGTAGGCTATTCCTTGTTATTGTGCTACAATCCACAGCTAGGCTTTTTTTAAAGAAGCTATTGATCCTCTGTGGATAAATTATAGGCCTTCTCATGGTGTAGTAGGCTATTCTGAATTATTTCATTTATTTCTGAACATACAGCAATAATTCTATAAATGTAGCAAATGTATTTCAATTCATCAGGGGTGCTGCAGTTCCTTCAGAACCCTTCGCGAGGCTATTGATTCTATAAGGAAATAAAAAATGAAGTGCAACGCTGGAGGAGATGAGAGTTGCAGGCTCATGTCTATCAGAGCAGAGAGATGGAGAGAGGTCATAGAAAGTGTATCTCATTCTAATTATGTGAGAGATACTGGCACGTTCTCACACAGCCACGGCCATGCGTTGGTCTCAAACATAGGTTACAATGTTAGCAAACGATAAACCCGGGCCAGCCCAACCCAAATCAATGTTAGGCCCGGGCTGAAAATCAAGTTTTTCACATACATTTGTTTTGTAGGGGCAGGAGAATTAACAAAGATGCAAGTTGAATGAACTTTGATCGCTTTTATAATAATTTTCCATGCCACGAGAGGTACCTGATCTGGCCAAATAGGTTCCGGAACAAAACAGTCCAAAATGGAGAGGTGCCAGATAGTGTTCCCGGCAGGATCCGGCTCAAATGAAGCACCGATGATAATGAGACAGCCTATAGGGAGGAGGTCAGAGATCTGGCAGTGTTGTGCCAAGACAACAACCTCAACAAGACAAAGGAGCTTATCGCGGATTACAGGAAAGAAAGAGCCGATCACGCCCCCATTCACATCGACAGGGCTGCAGTGGAGCGGGTCGAGAGCTTCAAGTTTCTCGGTGTCCACATCACTAAGGACCTATCATGGTCCAAACACACCAACACAGTTGTGAAGTGGGCAAGACAACGCCTCTTCCCCCTCAGGCAACTGCTCGGCATTCGACCGCAAGGCGCTATAGAGGGTAGTCAGTATGGTCCAGTACATCACTGGGGCCGAACTCCCTGCCATGCAGGACCTCTATACCAGGCGGTGTCAGGGGAGGCCCTAAAAATTGTCAAATACTCCAGCCACTCAAGTCATAGATTGTTCTCTCTGCTACCGCACGGCAAGCCGTACTGGAGCACCAAGTCTGGGACCAAAAGGCTCCTTCCTGAACAGTTATTAACATTGACCCCTTTTGTTATTTATTTTTATCTTTATTGTATCTCTTGCACCGGCTCGATGCACACTCACTAGACTCTACCCACACACACACACACACACACACACACACACACACACACACACACACACACACACACACACACACACACACACACACACACACACACACACACACACACACACACACACACACACACACACTCTTCACCATCTTCACACTCTTCACATTCGCTGCTGCTACTCTGTTAATTATACAGTGCATTCGGAAAGTATTCAGACCCCTTGACTTTTCCACATTTTGTTACGTTACAGCCTTATTCTAAAATGTATTATATTGTTTTTTCCCTCATCAATTTACACACAATAGCCCATAATCACAAAGCAAAAACAGGTTTTAGACGTTTTTGCAAATGTATTAAAAACAGATCACTGCTGGGTCTTCCTTTGTAATCTGTAATGGACTGTAGCCCCTGACACATGTGGCACCATGTTAAAGACTGATGACAAACAGCAACCATTTTGGTGTGAGACAGATCAAAAAGGACCTTTTTTTTTTTTTACAGTTAACTGAAGTTGGCTTGCTAACTAGCAAGTGACAAGAACGTTATCCAGCCTGCATACCAAACCATTTTGTTTATAACGGACGAGTCCGTTTGCATAGTAACTATGCAAAAATAATTAGCGTCTTGGTCACATCTGTAGCAACATGGCCAAAAGAACTAACAACAAGATTTTTGTCCGGACTATATCTTCTGGTGGAAGAATGAAATTGTATGAATTTACTTATCAAAGTAAGGTTAATGAAAATATGTAATTCATTGTTATTTTAATATGTTGGTAACAGTTTGTTTGATGAATTATTGTCTCATCAAACCTGAGCCATTGTGTCTGTGGATTTGTGTCCCTGAGGAATGGCTGTGAGTGACGAGCTGCAGTATGGGTTCACCTGCAGCCCACGGCATCTGAATCCCTTTCTCAAAGTGCTTCTGGATGGCTGATGAAAAGCAGCTCCAGAATCCCAGAGGAGTGAGGATTAGAGAACACAAAAGGAAAGCTGGCCCCCTTTTCCTGTACATAGGTACAAGTACTCTGGTGAGTCTGACTGGGAACCCTTTAAGTCCCATTATCCAAACTCCTTTTTATGTGAGCTTGCTGTGGGGAGACCAGTCTAAGTCTCTCCGGGTGCTTACTGACTCTGGGGCAGATGACAGTTTCATGGACGCTACCCTGGTATCAGAACTCAGTATCCCTACTCAACTCCTCTCTGTTCCCATGGATGCCAGGGCACTAGAGGGCCGCTCCATTGGTAGAGTCACACACAGCACAGTTCTCATTAATATGCCGGTATCTGGAAATCACAGTCAGTCAATTCAGCTCCTCATTGAGTCCCCTCACATACCTGTTGTTCTGGGTTTTTCTTGGCTCCAGAAGCACAACCCACATATTGACTGGACTATGGGTTCCATCCTGGGTTGGAGCTCGTTCAGCCATTAACACTGCCTAAAGGCGGCACAGCCTTTTCCCAAACGTCTGCCTCCAGGGTTAAGTACGGTCTCGGATCTCTCTGCCATGCCCGCAGAGTATCATGACCTCCTGGAGGTTTTTCTGCAAGGCTCGTGCTACCTTCCTTCCTCCACATCGTCCTTACGATTGTGCTATTGACCTCCTTCCGGGCACCACACCGCCTCGAGACCGGCTATATTCTCTGTCTGGTCCGGAGACCAAGGCCATGGAGGAGTACATCGAGGACTCACTGGCTGTTGGGAGCATTCGCCCTTCGGCTTCTCCTGCCGGCGCAGGATTCTTCTTTGTGGGGACGAAGGACAAGACCCTGCGTCCATGTATTGATTAACCTGTCTGGGCTAGGGGGCAGTATTTTCACGGCCGGATTAAAAACGTATCCGATTTAAACTGGTTACTACTCTTTCCCAGAAACGACAATATGCATATTATTAGTAGATTTGGATAGAAAACACTCTGAAGTTTCTAAAACTGTTTGAATGGTGTCTGTGAGTATAACAGAACTCATATGGCAGGCAAAAACCTGAGAAAATTCCAAGCAGGAAGTGGCCTGTCTGAGAAATTGTAGTTCTTCTTTCTAGTCCCTTTCGAAACTACAGTATCTCTGGGGTTACGTTGCACTTTCTAAGGCTTCCATTGGCTCTCTAAAGCCTTCAGAAAGCGGATTGAGGCGTCTCCTGTCTCTGGGCAGAGTACAGTAGCTCAGTTTGTCAGTGGTCTGCCTGGTGACAAAGAGATTGGAGATGCGCGGTCCCGCGACCATGCTGTTTTTTATTTTTCTCTTTGAATGAATACACTATTGTCCGGTTGGAATATTATCGCTATTTTACGAGATAAATACCATAAAAATTGATTTTAAACAGCGTTTGACATGCTTCTAAGTACAGTAAAGGAACATTTTAAAAAAAATTGTCTCGAAATGCGCTCGCGCGTTACCCTTTGGATAGTGACCTGAACGCATGAACAAAACAGAGGTATTTGGACATAACTATGGATTATTTGGAACAAAAACAACATTTCTTGTGGAAGTAGCAGTCCTGGGAGTGCATTCTGACGAAGATCAGCAAAGGTAATACCCTTTTTCTAATAGTAATTCTCAGTTTAGTGAGCCCCGAAGTTGGCGGGTGTCAAAATAGCTAGCCGTGATGGCTGAGCTATGTACTCAGAATATTGCAAAATGTGCTTTCGCCGAAAAGCTATTTTAAAATCTGACATAGCGATTGCATAAAGGAGTTCTTTATCTATAATTCTTAACAATTATTTTATGTATTTTGTCAACGTTTATGGTGAGTAATTTAGTAAATTCACCGGAAGTTTTCGGTGGAAATTCATGTTCTGAACATCACATGCCAATGTAAAAAGCTGTTTTTGGATATAAATATGAACTTGATTGAACAAAACATGCATGTATTGTATAACATAATGTCCTAGGAGTGTCATCTGATGAAGATCATCAAGGTTAGTGCTTCATTTAGCTGTGTTTTGTGTTTATGTGACATATATGCTTGCTTGGAAAATGGCTGTGTGATTATTTGTGGCTATGTACTCTCCTAACATAATCTAATGTTTTCCTTTCGCTGTAAAGCCTTTTTGAAATTGGACAATGTGGTTAGATTAATGAGAGTCTTGTCTTTAAAATGGTGTAAAATAGTCGTATGTTTGAAAAATTTAAATTATTGCATTTTTGAGGTTTTTGTATTTTGTGCCACGCTCTTCCTGGCTGTTGAATAGAGTGGGACGGTGACGTGCCACCTAGCCCATAGAGGTTAACGGGGCCTCAATGACATTACGATTAAAAATCGGTACCCTCTACCACTCCTCTCTTCAGCTTTCAAATCTCTCCAGGGTGCTACTATCTTTTCCAAACTGGACCTTCGAAATACTTACCACCTTGTGCGGATAAGCGAAGGAGACGAGTGTGAGACAGCTTTCAACAATGCCAGTGGACACAATGAGTACCTGGTTATGCCGTTTGGACTCAACAATGTGCCTGCTGTCTTCCAGGCCCTGGTCAACAATGTGCTCCAGGACATCTTGAATCTTTTTGTTTTTGTCTACCTCGATGACATCCTGGTTTTCTCTCGTTCTGCCCAGGAACACATTCTCCATGTTCGAGAGGGCATTCAGCACCTCCTGGAGAATCAGTTGTTTGTAAAGGCTGAGAAGTGTGAGTTCCACCGCTCCACTATCTCCTTTCTGGGATACATTATTGCTGAGGGGAATGTTCAGATGGATCCGGAGAAGGTGTAAGCAGTGGTGGATTGGCCCCAGCCCATGTCCAGGGTGCAGCTACAATGGTTTCTGGGATTTGCACATTTCTACCGCCATTTCATTCGGGGCTACAGCAACCTGGCAGCCCCCCTCTCTGCACTCACCTCTCCCAAGGTACCGTTCACATGGTCTCCAGCAGCGGACAAGGCTTTTGGAGATCTAAAGCAGCGATTTACGACTGCTCCCATCCTCATCTTTCTGGACCCGACTCGTCAGTTTGTGGTTGAGGTTAATGCTTCCGACGTAGAAGTAGGGACCGTTCTTTCCCAGCGATCTGTCCAGGACCAAAAGTTTAATCCCTGTGCCTTCATGTCCCATCGTCTTAACTCTGCGGAGAGAAACTATGATGTTGGGAACCGGAAACTCCTAGCTATTAAGATGGCTCTGGAGGAGTGGAGACATTGGCTGGAGGGGGCGGAACATCCATTTCTGGTATGAACGGATCATAAGAATTTAGAATACCTCCGCACTGCCAAGCACCTCAACCCAAGGCAAGCTCGTTGGGCTCTGTTATTTACCTGGTTCAATTTCACTATCTCCTACCGCCTAGGGTCAAAAACTAAGAAGTTGGACGTTCTATCCCATCTGTACACTTCCACTGCCACTCCCTCTGAATCTGAGACCATCCTCTCTGCCTCTTGTTTGGCAGCTTCTGTTGTTTGGGGAATTGCGGCTCTGGTCCGTAAGGCACAGCGTTCCCAGTCGAACCCTGGGGGGGCCCGGCTAACCGGCTGTTTGTTCCTGATTCGGTCTGGTCTCAGGTCCTGGAATGGGCTCACTCTTCCAGGCTTACCTGTCATCCTGGTACTCATCGAACCCTGGCTTTCCTCCGTCAACGCTTCTGGTGGCCCACCATGGTTCCTGATGTCTCGGACTTTGTCGCCTCATGCATGGTGTGCTCGCAAATCAAGACTCCACGGTAAGCTCTGTCTGGCCTCCTACAGCCACTCCCTGTCCCTCATCCTGATGGTGGTTGACAGATTCTCCAGATTCTCCAAGGCCACCCATTTCATTCCTCTTTTAAAGTTACCTTCAGCCAAGGAGACGGCCCAGCTTATGGTGCAGCACGTCTTCCGAATCCATGGACTCCCGGTTGACATTGTCTCGGACCGGGGTCCTCAGTTCCAATCCCATTTCTGGAAGGCATTCTGTGCTCTTATCGGGTGATCAGCCAGCCTGTCCTCTGGGTTTCATCCCCAATCTAATGGCCAGTCAGAGTGAGCCAATCAAAATATGGGGATGGCACTCCAGTGTCTTGTTGCCAGTAACCCCACCACCTGGAGTCAGCAACTGGTCTGGGTGGAATATGCCAGGAACACTCTCCCCTGCTCGGCTACTGAACTTTCCCCCTTTGAATGCTCCATGGGGTATCAGCCCTCCCCAGAGCAAGAAGTGGAGGTCAACATACCTTCAGCCCAGTTCATCCTCCGTTGTCGGCGTACCTGGAAAAGAGCTCGGGTGGCTTTTCTCGAGACCACCTTCAGGTATCGTCGACAGGCGGTACTCTGGCTCCTCGCTATCGGGTCAGGCAGAGGGTATGATTGTGCAATCGGGACCTACCCCTCCGGGTACAATCCCTTAAACTTTCCCCCCGTTTCCCCCATTTCTAGAGTCATTAGTCCCACTGCTGTCCATCTGCTGTTGCCCCGTACCTTCCGTGTTCACCCTGCTTTTCATGTGTCCAGGATTAAGCCCTTGTCTCACAGTCCTCTGTTTTCTGTTTCTAGGCCCATCCCTTCCCCCCGTGTCATCAATGGCCAGCCAGCGTATACGGTGAGACGCCTCCTGAGGGTTTGACCACGGAGCAGGGGTTTACAGTACCTGGTTGACTGGGAGGGTTATGTCCCGGAGGAGAAGTGCTGGGTTCCTGCTAAAGACATCCTGGACCCGCCCTTCATCGCCGATTTTCACCACTGACACCCGGTCAGCCAGGTATGTGCCAGGTGGCGTCCCTAGAGGGGGGGATACTGTCACGCTTGATCTGTTTCACCTGTCCTTGTGATTGTCTCCACCCCCTCCAGGTATCGCTTATTTTCCCCGGTGTATTTATTCCTGTGTTTCCTGTCTCTCTGTGCCAGTTCGTCTTGTATGTTTCAAGTCAACCAGCGTGTTTTTCCCGTGCTCCTGTTTTTTCTATTCTCTTTTGCTAATCCTCCCGGTTTTGACCCTTGCCCGTTTCTGGACTCTGTACCCGCCTGCCTGAACATTCTGCCTGCCTGCCACTCTGTACCTCCTGGACTCTGAACTGGTTTTGACATTTTGTCTGTCCATGACCATTCTCTTGTCTACCTTTTTGGATTATAATAAATATCAAAGACTAAAACCATCTGCCTCCCGTGTCTGCATCTGGGTCTCACCTTGTGCCCTTATACTTCTCATGAACCATGAAGTCCAAATACTGTAACACCAGATTCGGTATGTAGGCCCATGATACATCTCTTAACTTAGTTTGAGAAAAGATGGTTAAGAGATGGAGTTATTGATAAATCCAAAAAACTGATTTTAGGTAACAAATGTAATTAAATCCTTTGTAAATCCGCTCCACAAGTGTCTATCAACTTGGAACTTCTGCAATCTTCTTCTCCTCTGTCACGTTGGTAACAATGATTTGGGAGACAGGCGCAGGAATGCGAATAGTTTTTTTTTATTACGCCCCAAATTACGGCGTGCCGTGTAAGGGCACGGGGATGAAGACCAAACAAACATGTACACAAAACCCAAACAAAAGAGCGAGGAGTACCTCAAATAAATACACACGCACACAATGATTAACACACGGGACGAGACCCGTAATCATCTGTACAATCCACAATGGCACAATAGCCCAAAACACACAGCACGGGTACTCACACACACCAACGGACATTGTAACAATAAGGGCACATATATACAAATACAATCAGTGGGAATAGGGGCCAGGTGTGCGTAATGAAAGTTCCAGAGGGATACATGACATCCTCATGAATCTTATGTCAGATTCCCTTCATATTTTGTATTTAGAGTCATTATTTAGACTCATTTAATGGCTTTGAGAGATATTTTTTTACTTAATTCAAATAAGTCTACACTGTACCCATAGACGCATGTTAGCACATATGCTAATGCTAAAAATACTTTACAAATATTCTTCACATGAACCATAAGTCAAATTGACTACAGATTTGGTATATAGACTCAATGAATAAGCCTGTAATGAATTTGAGAATGATTAGTTGCTGCATTCAAAGTAATGCTGAAAATATTTCACAAATCTTAACATAAACCATTTGTAAAATGTGTCCCATAATTGGTATACACTGAATGTACAAAGCATTAAGGACACCTGCTCTTTCCATGACATAGACTGACCAGGTGAATCCAGGTGAAAGCTATGACCCCTTATTGATGTCACTTGTTAAATCCACTTCAATCAGTGTAGATGAAGGGGAGGAGACAGATTAAAGGAGGATTAAGAACTGCAACGCTGTTTTTCACGCTCAACAGTTTCCTGTGTGTATTAAGAATGGTCCACCACCCAAAAGACATCCAGCCAACTTCACACAACTGTGGGAATCATTGGAGTCAACATGGGCCAGCATCTCTGTGGAACGCTTTCGACATAAACTCAATACATTAAATAATGACTTTAGGAATGATTACCTGCTGCATTCAGAGGTAACCAACCTACAGCACTAGACTAAACTTCATTTGCGTCATTCTTGTGGTATTGAAAGATAATCACGGTAATACTGTAACTGACTGCACATAAAGATAGATCCTACATGACAGAGTGCTTACTTTGTTTTCTAACAGATCTTGTGTCCTTTCTGTCATCCTGTGAACACCTGTTCATTGCTGCTCGCAGCAATATTTATTACTGTTATTATTATTTATTTATTTTATTATTTTTATTATTATTATTATTAATGTAAAGGAGCACAACTGATGCTTAACTTGGTTCTCTGTGAAATGTTCCACCTAACTGGGCTCTTTTCAAATCAAAGCTTATATTTATATCTATTTCATTAATGCAGAGTTAGTGGAGCATCACATCTGGGTTTATAGTATTAATGTGGCTTTAGCATTGAAAGGTTGAGATAGTGCTGAGGCCATTCTACTGTTCTGTGGGCATGAGGCTAGTGCATTGTAGTGGCAGGGCTGGAAAACATTCTACCTTTCCAAGGAGGAGGCTGCTCTGGCACTGGGAGCAAGGAGAAAGTGTATATTAGGAGAAAGTGTATATTAGGCAATAAATTCTACTTTTTATCTCTGTACTTCTCCATTTAAAAATGAATGTAAATCTCTTGCGTAGTCCTATGAGCAGTGCTTGTTCCCAATAGGCTGTCTGTGTCAGCCATAGTCAATGGCCAAGATCGATGATAAATCTCCCACTAGCTCCTCATTTCTCTGTCCCTGTTCTCTTCCCACACTTTCTTTAGAAAGCGCTCTCCTTTTCTTTAGCGTTTATATTCTCTCCCACATTGTCTGCCCTGTTTGCCTGATGCTAACAGTGTAAAAGCCATACCTTTATTAAGGGTAGATGCAACTGCTTTTCTTTCAACAATTAACTGTTTCTATACACCAAAAAACCCTGTTTTATGAATACTTCTTTATTTTTCATAGATGAAGACAGAATGATAGAGCAAGTGAGGAGCTGCTGAGGCAAAGAGGAAGAACCTCATGGAAGAGATGAGAGGAGGGATTTAGGGAAGAACTCTGAAACAGAGCCACCTCATAATTACTGTGAGAGAGAGCGAAAGACCGAGAGAGAGAGCGATCTGAGGTATGATATAAGATGAAGAATGTAATTAATCTTCATCCAGTTCTCTTCCCTGGCGTAGGAATTATAACCCTCTGTAGTGCCTAATTGTTTAACGTATACTGTGGGGGCGAGTGGCTGGGGGAGACTGAGAGATGAGGAGAGAGAGAGAGGACGGCTAGGGAAAAGGTGATCATGTTAAGGGAGCTATCTCTCCATCTATCAGCAGCCTGTCTTCTCTCTTTCTGCAGTGAAATAGAAAATACA